>NC_048303.1:43681637-43742582 GCF_013100865.1 Trachemys scripta elegans
GATGGGGGGCGGGGGCTTGGCGCGGCGCTCGGATGGGGGGCGGGGGCTTGGTGTGGCGCTCGGATGGGGGGCGGGGGCTTGGTGCGGCGCTCGGATGGGGTGGGTGCTTGGGGTGGGTGCTTGGCGTGGTGCTCGGGGGGGGCGGGGACTGGCGCGGAGCGGCTTGGCACTCGGAGGGGGGGTGGGGGCTTGACACGGCGCGGCGCTCGGAGGGGGGCAGGGCTTCGGGCGGTGCGGTGCTGGGGGGGAGGGGCCTTGCGCAGTGCGTGGGGCGGGGCTTCGGCATGTGGTGCTGGGGAGGTGGGGATTTCGGCTGTGAGGCGCTGGGGGAGTTCAGTGGCGCGGCGCTTGTTGGGGGAGGTACGGTGGGGTGGCGCTCTTCTTTTTTGCCTGGGGTGGCAAAAAAGTTAGAGCCGGCCCTGACCTGGAGATAGGTGAGAAGATAGAGAGGTAGGGTAGGAAGAAGCCCAGGGAAATAGGAACAGGGTCCAAGACTGAGCAGATCTTTTGCTTAATTAAAAAGTCAAATAAAATAAAGTGTTTGTATTGTAAATAAGAGAGCAATAAATGACAGTGTCATTTGGCTAAACTGCCTTAAGAAAATTTCAGATTTCAGTAGAAAAGCTCAGTTTCTTTTCTTAAAGATGTTAAATATCCATTTTAATACATCTAAATGGTTCCTGGAAGCTATTTTGATTGTACTAGGTGTGGCTGGCTTATATTACAGGATAATTACCTTTTGCTGATGATTTTCTGAAGACATGTATGGAATCTGATGGTAGCTAGCCATGGGTGATCCAGCAATCAGGCACTCTATCAGGAATTGAAACCCAATTCAGTAAAGCACTTAAGCACATGCTTATGTCCTACTGAGGCTACAGAATTCAGATAACATCCTTTATTTAAAAACAAACAAAACAAAATGAGACCACCACCGCTGTGGTTATTTTGATGAACATGCTACAAAAGTTTGCACAACTACTATGACCACCAGCCCATTAACCAACTCGTTTCCCCGAGGCCTAATTTAATGTAACAACATTGTATAGCTTGTAATAATTTATACCAGCTGAAAAGCCAAGAGATTCAATTTTTAAACTGAGTTAATTCACAGGCACTGTGTTTCTTATCATAAATGTTTAATCATTCTCAGCTATTTTAAAATAAGTTTCACAGTTTTATTAAAATCTTATTGAAGCTTGTTGAAAGCTGACATGTCAAGGGGCATCCTACCTCTAATGATCTGATGTCTCCTCCATTCCTCCTATCATTTTCTCATTCTGGGCCCAGTCCTACAATGAGCTCCACAGGGGTAGACCCCCAATGTAAGCAAGAGTGTTCAGGTCCTTTTAAGGCCTCTAAGGAATGGGAGGTCATTTTCCCAGCACTGTGGAGCAGGGGCCAGCAGGAGCCTTCAAGGACAATTTTCTGAATCTCATGCATTGTTTAAATCTTGAATGCAAGCCTAATACAAAAGATGGAAATACTGCAAAAACCATCGACAGTGAGTATATTAAATGGGGGGAGAGAGTCCCCAAACCCTGATATTAAATAAAGTTATGGCTATAAGTATCCAAGTATAAAAAATTGCCTGAAGTTTATGGTTGAAGGAACATTGCTTTTTCATGCTCGAATAACTCAAAATCATCTGAACAGGTTCTTTTCAAAATTTCCATTAGAAATAGACCAAGAACAAGCATGAGAAATGTCAGATGAAAAAGTAATTGAGGGGGAAGTCATAAATCACTGGAAGTAAGGTCTTAGAATGAAAGCATCATCTGACCCAGAACTACAGCACTGCCGGCACAATGCTATAATGAAATAACCGTAACCCAGCCCAAATATAGCAACTTGTTGATCACACTACTGCTGAAGCCATTCTTTATGTAAACTCCTGCAGACATATGTTTTGCTTTCCAAGCACATCCACAACTACTCGACAGTAATAAGTGCTTGTTCTGTATCCCTACAATTAGCCAGTCAGACAGACTATGTGGATCCCTTCTGTTCTGCCAGCTAGACACACTGGCATTATAAATGTACTCACAAATGGGACAACGGAGACTTTCCTTACTACCTGCAATTCCAATAAGATTTCATGAGTCTCCCAACATGTCGATAGGTTCATGAAAGTTAGAGATGGAAAAGAAATGTTAGATCACAGAGTCCATGCCTCTGAAAGTGCAGGACATAGTATCAATAGACTGACCACAACTGTGTGGTGTGGGAATTTACCCCTCTTGCTTGGTGAATAGGCTGCCAAGTCTCTAACTATGTCTATCACCATTTATTGGTGCCCTCTGGATGCATTAGAGCATTTCTAGAAGTGCTAATTCAGGAGGAGAGATGCAGATTTTTGGATCACTGAACTGGAATTTTTACAAGCATCGACCCCAACAGACAAAACCACTGGGAGCTATGTGGAAAGGAAGACTCTTAAAAGAATTGGTGATACTGGGGTCCCCATGAACAGAACCGAGTAGTGGGTGTACCACTCACACCTGTAATTATAACATTGAGTAGCCACCATAAGGTTTTATTCCTTCTGTCACCCGAGGAGGAAGAGACAGCTTCCTTTGGATTGTTGTGCCTGGGAGAAAATGCTCCCCATCCTACCCCAGCCCTATTCTTCATTAGAATGCGAGTCTAGCCTAGTCAGAGTGAGACCAAGAGAGTCACATGTAGTGTCCTCACCAGAGTTAAATCGTAAGCCAACAGCCACTGCAATGCTCCTTCCGGGGGAGACAAAAGGAAGAGAGCAGTATACAGCACAGCTTAATACATTCAGGCGGGTCGTATTGGCTCAGAGAAATTACTACTATGCTAGTAGGTCTAGGAGCAAGTTTCCCTAGGATATATTTGATAACAAGGACGTTTCTGAGAATCTCTAGCAGCAAATTCAATTAATAAAACAGCTATGATGTTCCATTTGCTGCCCTTCCTACCTTTAATAAAGAAACAAACAAGAAGCAGCTCTGTGCTAGTCTATTGTGACAAGTCAGAATATTTGCTTTACTATTACAAGACATCTTTGGATCTGAAAAAATTATTCTGTTTTTTCTGTTGAATATTTTAAAGGAATCAAAAGTTGGAATTTTTTAAACACACTGAGTCACCCTGAATATAGAGCTTACAAGATATTTTCATCTCCATACCCTTGTCTCTGTAGTTCAACCCATACTTTTGATAGTTCAGTGAGAGTGGGATAAGACTGTGCCCATAGCTTAGAAGCTGGCAAAATGCTCAATTCCCATCCAGCCTCCCCAACAAGACAAATCTTTGTCTTTGAAATCCTTCCTTAAAGCCCACATCTTCAAGCAATCCCTCCACCTGCCTAATCGGGGCAAACAATCCTCTTCTCCCCACCATCCTAATTCAGAAATGTTCCCATGTTTGTTTAGTCATAAATAGGGCTTGATCCTACAAACCTTACTCATGTGAGTAGTGCCATGAGATTTCACACTTGCAATATTGGACTAGCTGCATGAGGGAAGGATGGCAAGATCAAGTCCCTAGAATGTAAATTCTTCAAGCTCTTGAAGTCAATGGCACTAGTTCTATGAATAACTGCTCACCAATAGGAGTTTGACCCTATGTGTATTAGGCACTTCACAGGCAAAGCCAAGCAAGCAAGGTCCCTCAACCAAAGAGTTTATAAGCTAAGGGCTAGGTTGTGATTAGCCCTGATGTGGCTGTGCAGGGGAGCAAGGCTTCCTCCCATCCCCCTGTATGGCAGGGTCTGGGTAGGAGGAGAGCAGGGACTGCACAACCATATATTGGCTCAGACACAGGTTTGATACAGGAGTGGGTGGGTGAGATTCTGTGGCCTGCGTTGTGCAGGAGGTCAGACTAGATGATCATAATGGTCCCTTCTGACCTTAAAGTCTATGATTCCCCCTGCAGGCATGGCTATAAAAGAAATGCCCAATATTGGAAGCAAAGATGATAATGGAGACAACTAAGGAAAGTATCTTCAAAAGCCTGAAGAATATTTTGCTCTGCAACTACTAGACAAATGACAAGATAAAAAAAAATACAGTTGATCCATCTGTCGTGCACCTAAAACAAAAACCTAAACCTGGAATTGCTGTATGCATTGGAAAAAAATAATGAAGATCGTGGGCTAAATTCCTCTCATTTACACCCATCTGAAGTCTCCATTTTGCACCAGCATATCAGTGTAGAATTTGGCTCAAATATTGAAAAGCAGAGTTGGGACCTGTTTAAGGAAAACAAACTGAAATAAGCCATGTACTCTAAATATACATGGCTTGATCTGTGTATAGGAAAAAACATAAGAAATTGAGAAAAAATATAAAATCTCCATAAGAAGGAGAGTACATAGATTAACAGTTTGTGCCTGAACTGAAACACCAATAGCTGCTTCTGCAGTAAGGAAGGAGAGTCCTCTACATTTAAAGGCACAATACTCAGAAAAACAGTCTCTAAATCCCACTCTGAACTTCCTGAAGTTGAACAGTGTCTTCCAGTCCTAGTCCCATCTTTACTAGGAAGGAAAAGCAGGTTTGCCATTATAAAGCTGAAGTCAAAACAACAAGCTAGAGAAACTGTTTAAAGACAGTTACCCAAATCAAAACAGCACTTCCAAAGCTGTATAACAAACAACATGCAAAAGAAAAAAATTGCACAGTACAAAAGAGAGCAATGGAGAAGATTGATACTGTTCTTGGAGAAGCCTTTCAGCCAGCAATGTGAAGTATCAGCTAAAGATAAATCTGTGACAAAGTTCATTTTGCATGGAGGTGTGCAACAAAAGATAGAAAGCCAGATCCTTGACACTGCTGTAGCTGTTTTAATTGTATAAAGCAGCAAAAAAATATTAGTGTGTGATGTGAAAATTCCTTACCTGATAGGTAGGGTTACCATATCTCATAAATAAAAAAAGAGGACCCTCCACGGGCCATGGCCACGCCCATTTCCCCACCCCTAGCCCCGCCCCAACTCCGCCTCTTCCCCACCCTAACTCCGCCCCCTCCTCCCTCCCACTCCCAGCCAGGGGGAAAGGGCTGCCCCAGTGCTACCAGCTCCATGGTTTCCCGGGCAGCCCCCAGACCCTGCGCCCCCAGCCGGCGCTTCCCCAGCGCAGCTGGAGCCCGGGAGGAGAAGCACCCAGCCGGGGGCGCAGGTTCTGGAGGCTGCCCAGCAAACCGTGAAGCCGGTAGCGCTCGGGCTTTGGGCAACCCCTATGCCTCCGGACCCTGTGCCCCCAGCCGGGCACTTCCCCTCCGGGGCTCCGGCGGCTCTGCGTAACTTACACTGTATAAGTTACACAGAGCCGAAGAGGAGCAGAGCCCCCGCAGCTGGAGGCTCTGCTCCTCTTAGGCTCTGTTTAAGAGCCGGGCTGCCCCAGCGCTACCGGCTTCGGGCAGCCCCCGTGCCTCCGGACCCTGCACCGCCGGAGCCCGGGAGGGGAAGTGCCCGGCTGGGGGTGCAGGGTCCGGAAGCAAGGGGGCTGCCCGAAGCCAGTAGCTCTTGTGCAGCCCGGTTCTTAAACAGAGCCTCCAGCGGCTGGGGCTCTGTGTAACTGACACTGAGTCAGTTGCACAGAGCCCCGGGGGCTGGAGGCTCCAGCCGCCCCTGCTCTGTTTAAGAGCCAGGCTGCCCCAGCGCTACCGGCTTCGGGCAGCCCCATGCCTCCAGACCCTGCGCCCCCAGCCGGGCACTTCCCCTCCCGGGCTCCGGCGGCGCAGGGTCTGGAGGCACGGGGCTGTCCGAAGCCGGTAGCGTTCAGGCAGCCCGGCTCTTAAACAGAGCCGCCATTTTCCCGGACATGTTCCGCTTTTTGGCCATTCCCCCCGGACGGGGGTTTGAGTGCCGAAAAGCCGGACATGTCCGGGAAAAAGAGGACGTATGGTAACCCTACCACTGATAGGTAAATTCTGGGTGGTGTAGAATTGCTGTAGGAGCTCCTAAAACACCTCTCTCCTGGTAACGTAGAGCTGTAGACATGGCTAGATTAAAGAGGGTGTGGCCAGCATGTCCCTACAATGTGCCACTGGCTCCCAAAATGGACTCTTATGCACCATGTATAAATTAGCAGTCGTAACAGTGGTTTAATTTATGCTGGGGACTGGCCCAGTTCCCTGCCAGCCCGATTCTCCATTGCCTTGCTTTACTTACACTTGTGCAAAAAGTGCAATGCAGGCGTAGCAATTTGCATGCATGTAAAAAGCTACACAAGGTGCAAGGCAGTGGAGAATCAGGCCCACTGTCTTTTGGAGAATGCAGTGCTTTGGCTGGTAGACTCAGATTAAAATAAGATACTGTACCTGTGCAAAGACAGTAGCTGGTACAATGTATTTTTATCTGTGTATAATTTAAGATAATATTGCCCAAGAAGGCACAGCAGGAGAGAAATCCACTACAGTATGAGAAATGCATTGGAAGCTAGAAACTGAAAACATTAGCAAGAAGAATGAGGAGAAAACGTTAAAGGAGAGTGCAGATGAGCAGGAAAATATTATAGGAGGCCAAGTAGACTTCCAAAAGGCTGCAAAATGGAAGCGTCATCATCTGCATAAGAATGAACTAGAACAAGATCCTGAGACTGTAGGCATGTGGAAGCTCTCTTAGGATCATTCAACTGGAAGCATACACTGTTTAACCTTTAAGACAGTTACATTAAATGGTGTATTCGATTGCAGTTAAACTTTTGTTTAAAAAAAAAAAAAAAAGTTTTGTTGACCAGAATCAACAGTTTCATGTTCAAAGGGCAGAAGGTGGGGGGTGGGGGGAGGAAGCGGAGAGTGTGTGTGAAATGTGCTTCAGTAGTCTGGTAAATTATATGAAAAGTGGGGAAAGCCATTAGTATAATGCATTAGTGGGTGTTTCCATCTCACAGATGAAGAAAGCTGGAAGCACAGTTACAACAAACCCAGATCAAAGGAACAAAGACAATTTTGCAATCTTGGGCTGGGGGGGGGGGACATAATAATTGAAGGAAACAAAATTCTAGTAGTCCTGATCACTAGCAATCACACAAGAAAGAACTTGGAGGTGAACTGTATTTTCCACAATGAAATTACAGGAGCTGTAGGTATACACCCTGCAAATATCAGAGAGTATTTTTGAATTGGAGGATCAAAATCAGCTAAGCATCTGCCAACAAAAATTAGGAAAGAAAATGCATCAGAGGCTGATGAGGTTTAGAGTTAAAACTTGAGCTTCAGTCTGCAAGAATTTATTTTGCTAGACAAAAAGATTGAATTATGAATATTTGCTTTAATTGTCCCATGGTTTTGTGATATGCCTGACTAGATTATGTTTTGCTGATTCTTCTTCCCGTAGTAATCTGAAAATGGATCTTTGAAGTACTCAAAGACTACAGAATAGACAGCAGATATTTGGGGATTGTGGAATGTGAAGTTACACAGTGTTTTTAACTCTTGGGATATTTTGTGTTTTTTTTTCTTAAAGCTCTAGCTCCTGAATTTATTTGATTATGTGAGAAAGTCAGCTTTCACACTTGAGAGTTAGCAACTTACTCTCTCTAATGGTTATGGAGAAAAGCTTGGGAGGAGGGGGGATGGAATCCACATGCAAACTAAAGGCTCAGAATCCAGAAGATAAGTTTTTAGTTCACTTTATTTTTTTTTTTAATCTCAATTTCTAAGCCTCTCTCATGAAACTGAATGGGTGGCGTTGGCAATACTGCAATAACAAAATTATAGTTGTGAATATTTGTGGAGATTTACACAAATTTTTGTGGACATTGGTCTGTTTCGGTACCTAACTGTATTTTTATTCAAATATTTTAAACAGAAGTATTTTTAAAAATAGAAACATTCCCTACAGCAGTTGCAAACCAAACATTGAATCATTGTAATAGTGTATGAAAGTGAATTTGAGTGGAATAAGTGAAATTGACCAATATTGTCATTGGCCAAGCTCAGAGAAATAAAAAGTCAGTTGTAATTTTATTAATAAATATTATTTGTGACACAGCCAAGACAAATGTTTTAACCTTACAATTTTCTTAAAAATCAGCTTTTCAAACTTCAGGATAAGTGTGTTTCAAGTTTTGGTGGATAATTCAGGTCACCTCCTATTTTATCTATGCCAGTTACTCTTCCTGGGAGTTTATTAGTTATACATTTGTTTTGATCTCCTGTTTGCACAGACCACTATTCTTCATTTTTGGTGTTTTTCATTATAAGCTATTGGAAACAGTTGGCCTTTACAAATCTATTATTCTTTGTAAATATTCACCATAATTTCCAGAAACCAGCTATCCAGGTCAATTTACCTTTTTGAATAGATGAACAATAAAGGATAAAAAAATAACTTCCCCACACTTACTTGCTATTGAACTATTGATTAGGTCTCAGTTGGAACAGATGAATAAAACATCAAGGAATAAGATAACAGTAAAATACAATATTGAACCATCAGTACATTTAGAAGTGCACCAATACACCTATCTAAGGATAAATCAGTCAGAATTAGTTGCAGTTTCTAAATGGCTTTAGCAATCCAGACACAAAAGATGCATTTTTATGGAGTACCTGGGCAGTGGCTTTTGCAATTGTTGCTCATTTTAAAAGAAGGGATCAGTAAAATAAAGTCAGTTGACTACAGCATAGTTTTGATTAATTACAGTCCATGAATAATAAATAGAATGTAATTCCATCAATTGTGTGACTACAGAGTTTGTGAAGAATTAAGACAAAGATCAAAATAGGAGAGAAATATTTTTATTACTTTGAGCATTACTTGTATTAGATCTAAGGATAAAGGGAGATCCTAATCCTAGTGTACTAGTGTAAATCCAGAGGGTGAAATCCTGGATCCATTAAGTCAATGGTAAACTCCCGTAGACTTAATGGATCCAGGATTTCACCCAGATAACTCCAATATCTTCAGTGAACATAGAATCACCGGGTTAGAAGGGACCACAAGGGTCATCTAGACTAACCCCTGCCAACATGCAGGATTTGTTGGGTCTAAATCAACCAAGACAGATGGCTATCCAGCCTCCTTTTGAAAACCACCAATGAAGGACCTTTGATGACTATCCCTCCTCCCCGTCAGTCTGTTCTATTGTCCTACTGTTCTTACAGTGAGGAAGTTTTTCCTGAGATTTAATCTAAATCTGCTATCCTGTAGTTTGAACCCATTGCCTCTTGTCCTGCCCTCTGTGGCAAAAGAGAACAACTTTTCTTCATCTTTTTTATGGCAGTATTTGAAGACTGCCATCGTGTCCCTCCTTAATCTCCTTTTTTCCAAATTAAACATATCCAGTTCCCATAGCCTTTGCTCATATGGTTTGTATTCCATCCCTTTGATCATCTTTGTCATTTGCTTCTGGATCCTTTCCAGTTTCTTTGCATCCTTTCTATATATTGGTGACCAAAATGGACACAGTACTCCAGCTGAGGCCTAACCAGTGCCAAGTAGAGTGACATGCTAGGTCTCTGTTAAAGAACCTAAAATTGCATTTGTTTTTTTGTTTTTTTTGGCAACAGCATCACATTGTTGCAAAAATACCCTAATTTACACTAGTGTAACTGAGATCAATGTCTCATCTCTTGCATATGTTACCTCTGACATCAGCAGCAAGTGGCACTGGTCTAAAATGAAGGAAATTAGTTTCATAACTGAAAGCTTTTCCTTACTAGTTTTGGATAAATTTTAGAGTTAAAAGCATATTTCCACAATGTACCAAACTGATCCCTGAAGTAAATTGAGTTACACCAGGGATGAATTTGGCCATCCAAGTAAAAGTAATACCTAAACATTGCATAAACAAAAACCAAAAAGAGTGGGCTACAGCCAGCACGTGCTGTACTTTGGACATTAAAGGTGTAATCAGTATAGCCTCCAGTAATGTGGCATGGCATTCAGCAGCTTGTGGTGCAGGATTAAGGAAACATTTGCAATAGCAAGTTTGAATCCAGAGCTGTATTCTGGAGAAAGAGAATCACTCTCGTGGTGCCTGTTATAAGGTGATTCTATCAGTTGTAGAAGAAATAATTGTATTGATTATTAATACAGGGGGCCTCCGGTATACGGCGGGGTTGCGTCCTTGAAAAGGGTGACGCATACTGAAAGGACGGATACCGGGGAATTTTTCCCCATAAGAAATAATGACCTGCCCTGCCTCTTCCTGCGCCCCCTCCACCCTGACCCCACCTTTTCCCACCTAGTTCTGCCCCCCTCCTCCAAGTACGCCCCATCTCCGCTCCTCCCCTTCCCTCCCAGCGCCTCCTGAATGTCGGGGGGGGGAGGGGGATGCAAAAGGTGAAGCGACAGATATTTGGATCGGGACTGATGTGAATTGGAACACGTTCCCCTATTGATGAGCAACGGATACATGAAACAACGGATAAGGGGGAGATGTATACAGTAAGCCCCATAGCCTGTCATATATAGATGAGAAGTATTGATTAATGCTGCAATGCAAATAGCAGGCTCAAATCTTGTATGATAAGGTTGCTTAGAATAACTAAGGTGTAGCTTTACATGAATAGCTTGATAAATGAACTAACAGGCAAGTGACAGTGTCATGACTGAGTACAGTGGGAAGCGAAAACCTCAAAACAAAAGTTATTGATATTTTAGGATAAGTTTAAGGAACAAAAACTGAAACTTTTATGTATTAACCACAGAAATATCATGGTAATTAATTGACAAATAGTAAAGAGTTTGATGTAAATACTTAATTAACCTATAAGAATTGGGGGACCTCAACAGAACTGGAGAGTGGAAGTTAAGATAAGGAAAAGGGGCTGAAAGATAAGGGGCATAAGATACCATGGGTGTCAGCATGACATATTATAGAGATGCTACTCTGCCTGGGGGAAACCAGGATGACAACCACTGATGATGGCAATGATGAGGATAATGACCAACACTTTGGGTTTTCCAGCAAGGGATAATGTGAATAATGCAAGGACAATTCTGTATAATCTCTCCGTCATTTTAGCTATAGTGCAGCATGTGAAATACTGTTTTGCTTGTTAAATAAAATTTCTAGAAGTAAAGATGTTATATTGCTTCTTGTGTGCTCCTCGGGGTACTCATTCTCATTACAATCTTACTATAGTAGCTGACTTGGGTAAGTGACCCCCCTCAGACCACTGCATGCTAAACTAAAGTGAAATTCCAAATGTTAGATGAAGCTACACTCCCTAGACAAAGGGTGGATCTGGGTCCTTTTTCTATTGTTGTCAGTCACACTCAGCTATCCCAGGATTAAGAGCCTAGCTATAGTAGGTCAGTGACATTCAGCATTCTAAATATAAGGTCATACTCGGATATAGATTTTGATACAGAATTCCCAGTTCAGCTGGCGACACTTGCCACTGCAAGAAGCTCTTCATGTGACATTTGTTTCTAGGAGACCATAGTATGTGAAACAAGAGATTTCCAGGTATCTAGAGTGTCTAGCTGACAGCCTGGCCAGCTGGCAAAGAGAAAAGTTGGTAACGTGTGAGGTCCATAGATAGCTTAATCAGAATTCTCTGTAACTAATGAAGCATAGGGACATACTAGCTATGCTCCCCACAGTGTTTAGGCTGGCTGTGCTCATGTTTTGTTTAACATATGTTTATGGTTTGTGATTTTCTTGATTTTTTTCCTTATGCCAAAGAAGCCTTATTTTAAATAACTAGAATTGGACGTGGCAACTGTTTGAGTTACCAGGCACCTTGGAGATTAGAAAGTTAACTTCTAACCTTAAGGCCTGGCTAATTCAAGTGTAACTGAGTAGAAACTGGCCTTTTTAAAGCTTAGCTTGTAGGGTCATTATGGCAAGGAGTGAGTCTAACAATAGGTTTTTAAAGCACCCTGTTCATTTGGAAAATGGCTGCCTAGGAAGGAGTACTGCGGAAAGGGATCTGGGGATCATAGTTGACCACAAGCTCAATATGAATCAACAGTGTAACACTGTTGCAAAAAAAGCAAACGACATTCTGGGATGTATTAGGAAGAGTGTTGTAAGCAAGTCATGAGAAGTAATTCTTCCTCCCTACTTTGTGCTGATTAGGCCTCATCTGGAGTATTGTGTCCAGTTCTGGGTGCCACGTTTCAGGAAAGATGTGGACAAACTGGAGAAAGTCCAGAGAAAAGCAACAAAATTATTAAAGGTCTAGAAAACATGACCTATAAGGGAAAAAATAGGGAAGATTGAAAAAAAAGGGTTTATTTAGTATGGAAAAGAGGAGACTGAGATGGGACATAATAGTTTTCAAGTACATAAAAGATTGTTACAAGGAGGAGGGAGAAGAATTGTTCTTCTTAACCTCTGAGGATAGGAGAAGAAGCAATGGGCTTAAAATTGCAGCAAGGGAGGTTTAGGTTGGACATTAGGAAAAACTTCCTAACTGTTAGAGTGGTTAAGCACTGGAATAAATTGCCTAGGGAGGTTGTGGAATCTCCATCATTGGAGACTTTTAAGAGCAGGTTAGACAAACACCTGTCAGGAATGGATAATACTTAGTGCCATGAGTGCAGGAGACTGGACTAGATGACTTCTCAAGGTCCCTTACAGTCCTATGATTCTATGATTTAATTCACCGCAAAGTTCACTTGTATTTATAGCAAATAAATAGTAGTAGTGTTTTATTAATGAGGAAGTTGAATGAAAGATACATAAGCCCACCTGAAAACAGGATCTTGTGACATTTAATAATGTTTCACCCTCCCATTCCTTACTATTTGTTTTTGAAGTACCACAATAAGCTAGTGACGGAGCCTCATTTGGATACGAAGAATGAAAATTCTCTCCACTCCTTCACAAAGTATCTGTCAGGCACCCCGGTACCCATCCTAATCAGCTCTTCCTCTTGGCTCATTTAGTGTGAAATAAGACTTGAACCTGCCTCTCCTTCTCCCAAGAGAGATGGAGGCAATAAACACTGTGTTGTTTGATTTTGACAGAGCATCTGTTTTATGTATCAATGGAGACAAGTCAATTTAATACTGTCTGAGGGTTTACTTCAGTCACACAATTTATCCTGAAGTGTTCTGTCACTCTTCTTAGAAGACTGCTGCAGAAAATAAAAATGATGAGAAGCACTAGCACCTGTTCAGGCGGAGCCCCTACCCACTTAACCACTGCTCCCATTGCAAGTGGCTTGGAGTGGAGCTGGGAGAAAGTTTTCTGATGGAACAGGTTTTCCCATCAGGAAATGCTGGTTCCACAACATCAAAATGCTTTGCAGAAACAACTTGTGATATTTTCTAAGGACACTTATCAAAAGACATCATTTCTATAAGATCAGAATATTTTGTTTCAATAGTGTATGCAATGTAGTAGCTGCGCTGGTCCCAGTATATTCAAGAGACTGGGTGAGATAATGTCTTTTATTGGACCAAGTTCTGTTGGTGATGGAGAGTGACAAGCTTTTGAGCTTACACAGCTAATCTCAAAAGCTTGTCTCTCTCTCTCCCCCCAACAGAAATTGGTCCAGTAAGAGACATTACCTCACCCACCCTGTCTCTTCTTTCAATAATGTCACTTCAGCGGCACCAAATGAAAAACCTTCCACCTACAATTCAGACTGCTATTACCAGATGTAGTGTAACACCACTGAGCATTTGCAAAAAAAAGGCCTGATGCAAGAACGGATATGTTGAGAACAAATATCTAGAGCCCACCAAAGAAGCGGTAATCGAAATGTCTTGCAGTACTAAGTCAAACACCTTACAGAAGTCTAAGTATATTAGATCAGCACTATTATCCTTATCAAGGAAATTTTTCATCTTAATACATTAAAGGGTAGAAGGGACCATTGAGTTTGTCTTCCTGCAGAACACAGGCCACAAAACCTCACTAACTCCAGCATCAATCCCATATCTTCTGGTTGAGCTAGAGTAGCCCTTAAATTTTCTCCCTCCCCAGAGCAGCAGGATAACTAAGGGGGAGACTGGCCAAGTCACAATCTCCCTTCCAGGCTGCACCAGGAGTCTCTACAAGACTAAAATTACATGGCACTGTAGTACAATGCCCTCATTTTCCATCACAAAATAAACTAGAGTCTTGGATTTCTCCCAGAAGTTCCCAACTACTTCAGTTTCAAAAAACATATTAAAACAAAGATAACGCATTTTGCATACAGCTCAAACAACTGTCCTAGGTAGGTCAAGAGAGCTAGCATTTTATGGTCTAAGCATAGCTAGCACGATTCTCTACTGTGTTTGAACTCCACTCAGGTGCAGCAGACACTGTCAGGAAGCAAGTTGCTGCTCCCTGATTCTCAGCTGCCTGGCCCTAGTACAATTTAAAGTTGGGGAATGGGCAGGGAGTTTAATTTATACCTGTGATGTAAGGAACCTGAGGGACCATAAATTATGCCAGTGAAAAATTGGACATAATGGGGTCTTGTTCTGTCATGCCCTTTCCTTCCCATGGTGCCTGGAGGGGATGTTCTAGCAAGGAGGCAACAGAGTAACCTCTTCCATCTTTAAACTGGCAGACACTCCCCCTACACAGGGGAAGTTGTCCACCGCAGATCTGCTGCCACTTTTAATTCTCTTTGCACCACATATGCAGGAACACAGGTTTCATATTAAGGTAGGCTAGGAATGCACTATTCATTATTTATTCTTAAAATGTATCTTCTTTATAAAGAACATATTGGATAGAACATAGCCTATAGAAATCCTGGAAAATTAGGAGCTAACTTTTACCTATTCATGCAGTTATTGCTCATTCTAAAATCTTCTCATTTTCCTTTTATCTCATATAGGTATAGATCATGACAAAAATAGCAGTTAGGATCCACAAAAGTTAACTGTTTCTTATAGTTACTAGGTTAAAAAGACATTCAAGGTGGTGGCTGTGAATTGATCATGCTCACAATTTTTAAACAAAAAGTCTTTCAGATGCACTGAAGCAGTGGTCAACCTTTTTCATCTGGTGGGCGCCAGACGATGAGCCACGGAGGACCATGGCAGCAGACGAGCATTCGCCAAAATGCCGCTGACAAGTGGCAACGTCAACGACAAGCAGCAGCATCCAGACGCATCGCCACCGAAAATTGCTGCTGCTTCTCGGCAGCATTTCGGCGGATGCTCATCCGCCGGCCAGTATGCAGGTGCACTTAGACGCCCCGGCGGGCGCCATGGTGCCCACGGGCACCGCGTTGGGGACCCCAGCACTAAAGGGAATAGTGCAAGTGTAGTTTGATTGGTCTTATTGTAGCATTAATAAATGCACGACTCTGGAAAAGTGGTAGTTTAGGAAATGATAAGTGGAGACTGCCAACAATGTTATTTTGCATGATTGCACTGTAATTATTTTGTGTCATTGAATCAAGCTGTGCATGATTAAAGGCTATTTTAATTCTAATGACAAATAATGCATTTTTGTATTGCTAAAACACTGTACAAGACTACCATCATTGGGTCTGGTTACAATTGACCATAAATCTTCATTAACAGTAATTATGGAGAAGTGAAAGCTGCTCCATGGTTAAAGCTGAAGTTCGTGTCCCATTATAAGTTATTTATGTTTTTAAAAACCTACCTTCCCCCTTAAAAAAAACAAATCAGTTTCCCTAAAATTTCCATGCAACTTTTCATTACAAGGTAGAATTTTTCTTGGAAGTCTAGTAAAATTCAGAAAAGTTATGGTATTTCCAAAATTTGCCTCTCATTTACTATTCAAACATTTTCTTAACTCTGGTTTTGGCTCTCAGTGCCAGTATATGCAAAGTGATTTGGTCTGCAAATTCTGAATTCATTTTTTTGGCCCTACTGAGTTACCTTTTGGCAATTATTGGCAGGGAGGAGGGGAAATAGTGGGAGCCTAAAATAACTGTTTATGAATTTGTAAATTACTTAGAGAGCAATGTTTATA
Source organism: Trachemys scripta elegans (assembly GCF_013100865.1). Classification (NCBI taxonomy): domain Eukaryota; kingdom Metazoa; phylum Chordata; order Testudines; family Emydidae; genus Trachemys; species Trachemys scripta. The sequence goes on from NC_048303.1 coordinate 43,697,461, forward strand.
ATAGTATTAAGAGGCATAAGAAACAAGGTGCTAAGTTTTAACTGTGTGGATAATTAACCACTGGAAAAAACTTAGCTAGGGATGTGGTGAATTCTCCAGCACTGGAGGTCTTTAAATGAAGATTAGATGCCTTCCTAAAAGACATGCTGTATCTCAAACAAACATTATAGGCTTAGTTCATCCAGGCCCTCTCAGAGGTCCAGAGAGGCCTGGGCCTCTTTCAGCTTTTGAGGCCACTAGCCATAACAAAAAATGACGGACGCATGAAAACAAAATAAGGCACCAAAAAAAAAAAAAGAGAGACATAATTTGAATATATTTTTGTAAACAAATGCTTTTCTAGCCTTTTTCTGTGCAAATGCACTAATTATGGGGGGGGGAGGGGAAGGAATCTAGCTTTAGTGCAATGTCACAGTTGCTATTAAGCATGGCGAGACCATTCAAATGCTCTTGTCCCATAGTTGAACGGTGATAATTCTTTACCTGCTTCAACATGTTGAAGGTGCATTCACTTGACGCCACTGATGCAGGCAAACTGACAAAAATACGCAATACAATTGTGATATTAGGAAATACCCGAGAGAGTCCAAGTTTGAATATTTCTTGAAGCAATTCCTTTGGCTTGCAATCCAATTTAAAGTTCATGGAATAGATTTGTTTGAGGAAGATGACCTCATCAGTGAGATCTTTTGAGATTTCTTTGTTGTACTGTTGTTGAAATTGTTCAGCTGCAGAAAGTAGATCTTCATTACTCAGTCTATTGAACTGCCAAAGAAACCCAAAAAGGGTACAAATTAGTCACAGTGATTCAAATCGACGTGTAAGACCTGATTGAATGGAGTTAATGATGACAAGGAAAACATTGACTCTATAATGCTGGTCAGCATCGCATTCAGGAGGTAAGTTGTGTTTGGTGGAGAACTCAGATGAAATGCCAATATTCTGTGCAACTAATTTGGACACAGTCAGGATCGCATCCCATTGTTCACAAATCTGTTGAAGGTCATTGATAAGACTTTCAGTGTTATCCCACTCAACATCAAGTGTAGCATTGTGTGCTTCAATTACCAATTTAGTTTGGTGGATCATTGTAAGTAGCTTCATCCACAGAGATGACATCAGAATGCATTCAAATTTGGACATGTGCTTCTGAACAGACTGAAGTTCAGTTTGAACCTGTGCAGTGAGATTGAGAGATTAAAGCTCATTTAAAGACTTTCTCATTGAATTCAAATGCTGCGCAACTGGTTGAACACCATCCGTGCAGACCATCTAGTTTTGGACATCCCATGCAGTGAAACAGGAAGATATTGCTTCAGAATTTCCCACCTTTGTGGACTGCTACTGAAGAGATTGGACATTTGCTGAACAGTTCCAAAGTAAGTAATTGCCTCCTTGCATGATTCAGCACAGTCAACACCTACAAGGTTTAGTGTGTGGTTTCCACAGCTGCAGAAAATACTGTCTGAATTATGCTCAAGCAGAACTGCTTGTACACCTTTGTACTTCCCAGCCATATTAGCTCCATTGTCATAGGCTTGACCAATGCAAACTTGAAAATCTAACATAAAACCTTCTACAATTCCTAGTACTTTGAGCAGCAATTTCTCTTCCAGTTTTTCTCGTGAAATTATCAAACAAAATAAACCTGTCTACAGTCTTAACATATTGAATAACCATAGTAGTCTGTTCCTTGTGAGAACAATCTGGAGTGGCATCAACAATGATTGATTGAAAAATACCTGGCATTTCAAATCTCATCAAGAATTGTTGTTTGTACGAATGACCCACATAGCTCAAACTCGTTTTGTATGCGTGTGGAGAGATAATGGACTTGCATGCGCTTTTGACTCTCTTGCAATTCTCAAACACATTTAACATGCTATGATAAAAGTGGGTTATATTTGCTGAGGAGCTCAACTATGCCTGGAAAGCTTCCATTTGCACGATCGCCAATACGTTGACTGGAACCAAAGATAGTCAATCCCGCTAAGAAAGAAAAAGGATGACATTCCAGATGCTCTCAAGACGTTTTTTCCAGTTATTAGTTTCTGTAGAGAGTTCAGTCAAGAATAAATTGTCGACTGAACTTTCAGCTGATGCTGCCCTACTGGCTGATTTCCATGCAACATAGTTTTCTTTGTGTGATGTTGAACTCTCGTGTGATGGTATTCGGTCTTTCAACTTCCTCCAACCTCTGCTGATGCTCCATCCTGATTGCTCAGAGAGAAATGATGCATTTGCAGCACTTTTCTTCAAAATGTGGCACAGTGCACAGTACAGAGATTATTTTTCCGTACTCCAGCATAAACAGGTCTCACCATTTGGAAGAGTTTTTGTCAGCAGACGAGTAGGGAAAGCATGATTATCAGTATCTCGTGGAATGTTACTTGGAATTTCAAAACAGCTAATTTGAAGAAAAGATTGCATTTGTGCAGCATTGCTCTTGTCAATAATTCCAATGTCAGTCACAATCAAACCTCTAGTACTCATGAATTGCTCTTGCTGCACAAGATCTACATCTTCCTGTCGCTGTTGAGTTTCTTGATCATACACAGGAACTTCTGCTGCATCTGTTACTGTTGGCACATCTCCTTCTTGACCACTGTCCTCATGTTCAGGTATTGGCATTGAAATATCACCTGTTGCAGTTGCGGAGTTTTCATTATCTGTAGTATTGTTTGTTGGGTAAGGTGTGTTTTCCAGTGGTTTGAGAAATGAAGTTATTGGCTTTGAGTTCTTAGCTGCTGCTTCTCTCAGTTGTTTTCACCATCTCTTGCCTGCACCCCTTTCAAATCTCCTCTTCATAGTGATCTATCTGGTCAATATGTAGCCTATCCACACTTGAAATATTCTGCTGTTAATAAGTAGCTTATCTACACTTGAAATCTTCTACTGTAAACATGTACACAAATGCTGAATGGTACACAAATGCTGAAAAGACTTAAAACGAAGGAATATTAATTAAGAACACAAAATGAAACAGTCAGAGAGGTTATTATCCTTATCATTGAATCAAAACTCAAGCACGCAAGCTATAATAGAACAGGCTGACCCGAAGACAAAGGGATGACATATATATAGTAAATACAGACAGAGGGATAATGTCCAAAAATTTCAAATGTGTGTCCTCACGAAACTCACTGTACAAGATTGTCCTCACAAATTTTCACCTTGAATCTGGGCCTATAAGCTATGAAAGCCTATGATGATGGCCAAGCTACCAAGTTAGGGCTCAATCAACCAACCAGTCACCTCTTTTAGCTACCATATGAAGATAATGATGAGGAATTCTCACACATAAATAATTCCTTAGTCAACTAGACGTAAAACTATAAAGACACTAAAATGTTACAATTCTCTAACCTTTCAATATGCACTTGATCCAGCACCAGCCACTAGTAGTGGTTTGTTTATATAATCAGCTGATCTGAAAGGACACGTTGATCACAGTCTAAACTTGTGCCATCAGAACCAATATTTTTATTAATATTTATGAACATTTTTAACTCTTTAATATGACAAAATCTATATCAGTTAACAAAAAAATTATGTCTTTTTCCAAATCACATCTCTTATTTGCTTAAATTTGCAGCTCTAAGTTGAGAGAATGTGTCACATTTTGGTCCGATAGGGATGTGCATAAAAAGAAGTTGCGAAGCTTGTCAAATGCCAAAAAATTAACAATTGTCTAAATTTGAGGCCCCCTTTGAGCTTGAGGCCCAGGCCAAATGGCTTCCTGACCCTCCCCCTCCCTCCCCAATTGGCCCTGAGTACAACAATCACTTGGTCAAATTCTATGTCTGTGTTATATACAAAAAGTCAGACTAGATTATCAGAATGGTTTCTTCTGGCCTTAATGTCTATGAATCTGTAACTATAAACATCCATTGATATAGACTGACCTTCTGCTGACTCCAAGCGCTGCTGCAGCAAACAAAGGATGGAGGCGATAAGGATTACAAGAGAGGCAGGCTAGGTGGGAAGGATATGCAGTGGGGCAGGAGTCTGGGTGGGTAGTGTCAGTGATATAAGCCAACTGTGTGTGACCAAGGATTCTGTGGGGGAACTGACTGGATCCTCTCTGTGTCCAACATTTGCATTTTTGAAGGGGTAAAATTTTTGTTAAGAAAGTGTAATTTGGGGAGTGTCTCTCATCTCCAATTAAATGCACTTTCAACCTTTTCTTTTTACTCTATTTGTTTCACTTAGGCTGGGCAGCATTTGTGGCTTGCTGCCTCTCTTTTTAATCTATCTATACATACACCTCAGTGATATGATGTGCTATCCACAAAGATATCCTGTGTCTCATTTACAGCGCTGCATACTTCAGACAGAATTTAAGCAAACAGTTATTTATACAAAAATCAGATACCTAAACATGTGTTTTCAATCACTGTGCCAAACTGAAAGATAATGTCAGGATCTGTAAGTTCACATCAGTAGTGTGTGAAAGCAAGTAAGTGGAGGTATTGGTTCACCCATAATTGGGATGTGACAATATCTGTGGGGTGTGGGAATGGGTAATGAGTAAAGGAGCCATAGCTTAGTTGTAAACTGTGTTCAGAACCTCGATAAAGACTTGAGGACAAATTACACATTAGAAAATGGATTGTAAGGTAGGATACTCACCACCCATAGTGCCCCCTTGTGTCAGAGTGTGATGCTGCAAGGGGACCTTGTCTCTGGTGCCTCTGTCTGGCTATTTGCCTCCCACTAGGTCTTCTCTGGCTTAGACCTCTGGCCAAGTCACATAACGTTGAGTCACCTTCTAGGGTAACAAAATGTCCAAATGCAAAGCCAGACTAAACATCCAAATAATAATTATAATTCTTCTACCCCTTCAGGCCTCACTGCAGTGTTTTTGCTGGTCATTCCTCAGGCCTTCCCTCACAGGAACCTAATCTACTCCTATAGTTGGACTTGCATGGCCCTTCCCCGGGGGCTGGTAGGGGAGTCCAGACACACCCTCTGTTCTGGGTTCTGGCCCAGGAACCCTGTATTAAGCAGCTAAATCTGCTTCTTCAGACATGCTGCTGTTTCCCTGGGCCACTTTCTACCAATAAACTCCCTTGTGCTGCTTCCCTACAGTCTGTACGTAATATAGCCTCCCTTTGGAGCTCAGGCCTCTGGATTCTTCCTCCTGTACTGAACTCACAAGTCTTCTATCCCTCTTGGGTGCCACAAAAGTGCTTTTCCTGACCCTGCCTCAGGGCCTCTCCCACAGGAACCCAATTCTTCATTTCTCCTTAGCAGGCTTTCACTGTCTCCCTTTCCCAGGGACTATGGCAGTTTCCCTTATGGATCTCTCTGCTCCTTGTTGGCCCTAGCTCAGGACTTCTTCCACAGGAGCCTAAGCAGTGTTGACACCTATGGGTTCTCCTACCTAGAGGAGAATCATACCTTCTCTGCAATCTCTTCCTTTAGACTCAATTCCCACCTCTATTTAAGTAGTCCTGATTCCCTGAAGCTGAGGTTACTAATTATCATTAAGTTACCATACCCTAGCTGCTAGGTTACAGACAAGGCTCAGCAGCCAGCCTGTGACATGGGTCTAAAAGTCTGGGAGAACCTCAGTGAAGATATTTTCACACTGAGGAACTTGAACCAAGTACATGTTACTCCTGCATAGATACAATTGCTCCTAGTCCTGTGCCAGCCCTGTTCTTGCTGCTGCCCTGCTCCTAGTCCAGCTCCAACCCCACCCTAGATGCCTGATTCTAGCTCTGAGCATTAGGCCTGACCATCTCCATCCCAGTTTCTCACAGAATTCAGTTTAGTAAACATTGAAATGCTTTGTGAAATTGCATTGGTTTTGCCAAAAATTCATTTTGGAGAAAAATCAGAAAAGAGTTCCAATAATGTTGAAACATCCCATTTTGACATTTTTGGAAACAAATGTTTTGAACTTTTGTTTTTAAATGACTTTGTTCCATTGTTTTACTTGGTATTATAAAATAAAAAAGTTAAAATACAAGAAAAATACAATGTTTCTTAGGTGAAGATACATAATGAAGAAATATTTCCAAGCATCTAAGGCCCTGATCCTGCAAATATCCCTGTGTGGGCACAGGACCTGAAAGGGCATAATACTTGCAGAGTATTATGCCTTCAGAAAGTCGTCAGTAAAACCTAAAATGGAAAAGACTTGGAAGTGATCTATAAAATTCCAAAACAAACTAAAGCCAAAAATGTATTCCTGGTTTCTCCATTGCAAATCAACCACCGACATCTGTAACTTTTCCTCTTCTTTTCTGCCGACAAATTAATTGGTTTTCCAAGATGGAATTCACGAACAGTGAATGTTTAGGAGCTAATGCATTCCTTGTAACCATAATACCTTTCAACTTCAATCAGTCCAGCCTGACACAAACAGTAATCTCCACCTCTACCATTCTCATTTTAGAGGGTCCTTCTCAATTTAGATCCAGATTTTATCAGTCTTAACTGACTTCTAGCCCTCTCAAGGAACAGTTTAATCTTTTTCTTCCCTTAAAACTGTTCGTTCTCTGTCCCAGTTATACCTATGAGGTCTGCAAGGCTGATAAAGCTGATTGTAAAATTGTAACTAGAAGGATAATGCATCATTTGTTCTGAATAATTATGTATAAGCAGAAAAACAAACAGAATATAAAGCCCCAGGTAAATGGGTCATGATTTTATTTAAAAGTGAATGGGAACATAGGTATACATGTCACACAGACAACCATGTACCAGCCTAGGCTTCTTGCAGAAGCAAAGCTCTTCTAGTCACCATGGTTATTGTATGCAGTGTAGCAGTGTTGGTGCCAGGATATTAGAGAGATATTTACAGAAATGTAACCATTGGCTGTAAATCATGTTTACAGCCAATGATGACTGTAGCTGGTTACACTGTAGACATGGCCTAAATGTCTTTAGCCCGCACTGCCTTTGAGCCAAATCATGGGTTGCTCCTCTATAGAGGACATAGAGCTCAGTAAGTTTGATCATTCCTTCAGGGCAGGCAAAGGTCCCTCTTCCTCAGCAGAACAGGCAGGGAAGGTTCAACCCAAAACTTGTAGATCTGTTGAGAATCTCCATGCCTCTGCATGGCCTCCTGGCCTCCTTAGTAGCATGGTTCCTGCAGAAGTCATGCTTCTATGGACATCCTAGCTGGCTGCTGCTCTTGGTCTTGCTGTAAGGTGAGAAACCCTGTGTGAAAGGTAGAACTTACCTCTTGGGGATAAAGGGAAATACTACATAAGGTTCTCTTAGCTCTGCCTTTTCCAGTCCCTGGTCTGCCTTCTCCAAGTCCATGAATTACCCATGGAGAGGATCAAAGCTGGTGCAAAGCTGATACTTCTCCTTCCAAGACCTCTTCCTACTATGATCCCCTATTTTTTTGGTCCCTTCCATTCATGGGAGCAGAGAGGAGAATTTGGCCCAATAAAACTACGGTATGTTTCAGATTTACTACTTTAGAACTTTTACAACATTACTGTGAAACTTCTTGAAGAGAAAAAGCCTCAATTCTGTTCTTCACTGAGTTTAAAACTTCCAGTAAAAACACTGGTGATCTTTGCACATTCTAAGAAGTGCCAGATGAATGTTAAACTCAATTATGGGATAAGTAACAAAATTAAGGGTGCTAGAAATAGAAAAGCCAGATGTGCTTATCAGAAGAGTAATAAAGAAGGGGAGGGGGTGTAAATAGAAGAAAGACCTATCCAGCAAACCATCTGGGGAAAAAATGATCCAAAGCAAAATAATAATGTCTACCATTTACATATTTTCACTTAAGGCAAGAACAAAAAGGAGAGGAATGAATATGTTGGCAGAGTCAGACTTTTCAACAAAAAAATCACTGCAGAAAACAAAACAAAAAAATAACCACACAGTTTAGTTACAAAAAAAACCACAAAAGGGAAAAGTTTCAAGTATGTAATGATAATGATTAAATTTAGACAAATTGTAGCATTCAGCAATGAGTGAATGGGCTGAAGACCAGGAGGGTCAGTTATGAGTTGTCTAAAGATCTTACAGTCAGTGCAGATTATTGCCCATAGCTGTCATTGTCTGATTATCCTTTTCCTCACAGTCTCTGTTCTGCTTTAATTCTTCTCTTATTTCACTGGCAATTTGCAGCCTAGAAGCTTAGCCACCAATGCCAATATTATGTTGATCTGCCAGGAGAGTGGTTCGCCCTTCACAACCAGAAACTAAGGGCCAGATGCCAGTCACAGCAGGGTGAGGGCAGCTGGCAGTTACAACTCCCTGTTGCTCTCCCCTAGCCCCATCTTGGGGGCTGCTCTAACTTGAGCCAGCTGGCTATGACTTCCAAGGAACCATAGCCAATTGGGGATAGCTGGAGCACACAGCGGTCAGGTCATACTCCTCTGCCTGAGATGTCCCCCTGTCCTGGTGGTGACAAGGAGAAGGGTGTAGGAGCTAGCTATGTGGCTCTATGCCCCCTTGAGAATCTCCCAAACTGGGGGGAACCCCAAGCAGATGATTTGTAGGTGGTTTCCATTCCGTTTGGGCCACCTGACGAGCATAAAAAGAGAACAAGGCAGAGCATCTGCCCCTAAGATTCTCATTTGCATGATCTCCTCACTTCATTCAATCTGTTTTAGATTTTAAGGTCTGTTCATGACTCATCTTGAGATGGATGGATATTTATATACCTGCCACACATTCGTACTCAGGAGTACTATCAAAAAACCTGACTCACTATGAGTAAACTTGATGTTCATATGCACTACCTTCACCAACTTAACACCTTTTTGCTGCTACAAAAACAACTGTCATAGTGGTACTTTCATGAATTATGGGAAAAAAACATAGCTTTGTGTCATGTAAAGTACAGTGGTCCCTGCTGGACTGGATGGAACTAGAACTACTCAAAATTTGTAATCCTCTGAGATGGCCAGCACCTCCAACTGAAGTAAGTTGAAAGTTGAGAACATGCAGCATCTCACAAGAGGTACTAATTGTCAGTTTAAAATTGCACCCCTAAGTCACCTTCTAGTGGCAGGCTTACAGAGTATATGAACTATCTTGAATGGAAACACTCCTTTAACTGACAGAGGCTTGTGTTTCTGACCGAAAAGACTTCTAGTCTGCAAATCACATGTCCAGAGTTTAGATGACTGATTTTACTTCTAACCCACCATACGTACAAGAACATGAATTCATTATAGTCCTTCCATTTTCCCTCTTCCCGCATCGGCATGCAAAGGAGAGAGCAAACTTCAAAACTTCTGGACAGTAAGAATAGTGGAGACCTATATTTAGCAAGACCTAAACTCTGGAGGTGTAGCTGAAACAACAAATCTAGTCAAACCCCTTTACTCTCCCATTTGCAGTAATCATCTTTAAATAAACTGTATCACCAAGTAGCTGAAGAGTTTCTTGTTCTTTACAAAGTGACTTTTTAGAACTGCTGATTTTGGTGTAGAAATGCTGCAGAGATTGTTGGGGGTGGGTGGACACTTTCAGCAAGAAGGCCTTGTTGGAAACTGATTATATTTGTGATAATAAAAAAAAGTGATTCCCCTAGAGATCTTTTGTAGGCGGAATTAATAATCATAAAGGCAGGAGGGTTTAATTATATGTACTAGTCTTCTGCTCTGTACAATGTAATCTTGACAGGCACCGCAGAATATCTGTAACGCTTTTCTTCTGCTTCTTGCAAGTTCGGTGTACATATATTGTCTATTAGCAGCACAAAGAGCCCAGAAGCAATAGTAAGGGATGTGGAGGAAGAAAGGAGGAGTTGCTGAAGTATTCCTCTTTTTGTTCTTTTGAGATTAGTACTAGTAGTGTCATTGTCTACTCAGTATGTTACTGCTTTTAAGAATACTATTAAAGCTAAAAATTATCACTGATTTTAGAGATTAAGAAGCTGTATCTGGCTTTCCTCCAAGGGAAATGGCTTATTATGGAACAGTCACTCTAGAGTTAAGATTGTATTTATAATAGAAATTCAGTTACACAATTTTTGCCCTGTCTCTGAGCTTCACAAAAAAATGTGATAGAAGCCTCAAAATTGGTAGGTTTGCTCTGGGGCTGAGAGAATTTTTCTTTGAACTTATACATGATTTATAAAAGTGGTTCTTTAATGATGACACCCTAAAGATAGAAGTGTTCAACAGAGTTCAAAAATTCTTTTTATTGCCTTTTACAGCAAAAGAAAGAAAGGAGGAGATAAACAACACTTAGTTCACTTACCTGAAATCTAGAGCCTAATACCAAGTGGAACTACACTATGGAATATTACCTTCTACAAACTAAGGACCTAATCCAAAACCCACTGAAGTCAGAGTTCCCCATTGATTTCAATAGGCTCTGGAACAGGCCCTAAGATAGAAATCACCAGAGTCATTCTCAAAGACACTGCTCGAACAGACCAGGAGGGTGGGAATAGACTTCTAAATGATCCAGAGGAATTCTACAAATTCCTGGAGAGAGAAAGCAGCACATGATATGCAATATGAATTCTAGAGGACTATTGCATCACCAATTGAAAAGACTTTGTTCACACAGACGATATCCACTATAGGCTAGAAATAAGGTGGTGCAGCTGCCTGCTTTGGTTTCAGAATAGTGCACACAGCTGGTCTCAGAAAGGACCAATTTTAAGAAGGATGGCATCCTTTAATGCGCCCTGTCCAAATTACATAGTGATTCACAGTGCCAACATTTATGTGGGTCTCATATAAAGCAGACAAACACATTCAGTGGAGGGCAGGGACACACGTGAGTCCAGCGGCCTGTGCTATACGGGACACCAGACGCCTTAGAACCTGTGTGTGATTAGACCCTGCAGCCAACCCATGGCCAATAGTAGATATCCAATTATGTACAATTTAGACCCTTTGGATGGGATCCACAAAGGCACATACTCATTTAAGTCTGGAGTTTAGGTGCCCAGGTCTTGGGTTTAGGCTCCATTGCAATCCAGAACATTCCCAATGAACACTATAAGTGCCTAAACTCACACTCTTTTAGGGAACAAATTCCCTAGGGGCCTATGTTCCCGCCTCCAAGCATATGTAATTTGTACCGGCTTCCCCCCGCCCCTCGTCAGCCGTGAATATAACTGGGAAAAGTCTCTCTAGTAGACAAGCCTGATGGACTAGATCCTCAGCAGTGGCCAAGAAGCCCACAGGGCAGCTCAGGACAGGGGCTGAAAAGATGGCATAAACTTGGGCCAGCTGTGTGCCACGTTGATCTCCCATCACAAGTTAAAGCAGCTTTCAGGCCACTTTAAACAACACAGGCTGCTGGTGGCCCCAAAGGACCAATAGGGCAGCCGGAAGATAGGGTATAAGGTGTAAGCACTCTGCTAGACCTTTCCCTTCCCAGGCACTAGTGTCCCTTTGTGGGTTCCTCCTGCTAGCTGCCTGGTCCAATATCCAAATTCAGGAATTCTCAGTAAGTATTTTAAATAATAAACTTTATTAAAGAAATGAAAGTAAAACCATAAGCACCAGAGCTCTGTTGGTTGGGCAGAGTCGCAGTCGGGCAAACACACACACACTTCAGATTGCCTGTTTGCAGATTCCCAAAGAATTGGTAACAATGTACAATATCTGTATATTAACAATTGACCAATCAATACAGAGAAACAGGGTCAACAAATCAGAAACTGTTGCTAGGCAGAGTAGGACTAGTAACCTTCAGCTGGATCACAACCCCAACAGGACCTGCAGACCCCCATGCCCCTGGCCAGGAGTCTCTTCTGCAGGTGTGCAGATCGGCAAAGGTCACACAGCTGCACTCACTCTACTGGCCCTATGCTGTTAGCACAGCCTACATAGAGGAGCAACAGCTATGCTCCTGGCCATCCCCCGGCCTCTGCATCACCAGAGGAGCCCTCTACACTGGGGTGATCCCCCTGTGTCTAGCTATGGCAGCCTTAGGACTAAAGCAATGTGGGGCATATGCAAGTACAGCAGGACCAATTAAAAAAAAAAAAAAAAAAAAAAAAACGAAAAGCGAGAAATGGTCTATGGTGTGAATGCACAAAGAATACTTTGAGCCTGTGTTAGTAAGACATGGGGAACTATGAAATCTCATTTAACTACATTTTGAGTCATAGCGTACAGGACTCTTGATAACAGCACACCAGTCTAGATCTTCATTTAAAAAAAATAAGTCAAAGGCCTAGTGGATGCTAAAAATACAATCAATCAATGAGGAAAAAGCATCCATCATATTGTCAGCTTTATCAGGGAATAAGTCATTGATGCAAGCGCTATGCACTGAGTTATCAGACAAGAAACTAGAAAAATGCATTATGTGCATTTAGCATTGGTAGGGCACTGTGGTGGAAATAAATCAGTGCTGAATAGGGTTAGTCTTATTTCATTATATGTTATTACAATACTACATGCAACAATACAGCTTGTCTAGCAGTGATTGATTCATAACTGAGAAATGTCTAAAGTTTATTAGATCTTTTTTAAAGCTATATGCAAAAGTGTGTATACTGTGTATAAACACACACTGTGTCTACAGGGACTGACAAACGTTTCAGAAATATGTAAACTAAACTAGTAAAAATACAGTAGGATCCATTTCTTTTTCCAAACAAGACTATGGTTACTATACTCATCCTGAAGGCAGGAATCTAGTTACATTAGATGAAAGTACTGTATGACAGAAGTAAAAATACGAAAAAAAAATGTTCTAGCTAGAGACCATGCAACATAACTTAAGCTGAATTTATAAATCAGTTGTCCACATGCAGCATCTGAATGTGTTGTTGAACTTGAAAACAAATGCTGCACATGAACACTTCACAATTTGTTATATTTGCCCAATCAGAAGTTAGCTAAAGTCACCCAGTATTGTTACATTATTTAGGTCTTTGCACCATTTGGAATTCCTGGCAGCCTTTAAACATGGACCTCCCTTGAGAACAGGACAGAGCCTCCACTCAGGGATAGCTGCAGGAAGGACTGTGCTTCAGAAGGTATGCAGATAGAGTGTGCACACTGCAGCATGGCCGTGATCCAGCAAAGGATTTAAACTCTTATGTGAAGTTACAATTAAGCACGTACTTAAGTCCCACTCACTTCAGTGGGATCAGCTGTGCCTTTAAAAATCTCCCCCATAAGCATGAACCCTGAATGCATCTAGAAGGCAGAGCCAGCACTAGGCATAAGCAGACAAAGCAATTGCTTAGAGCCCGGAGCAGCTCAAGGGACCCCCTATTCATTATTGGTATGTGTTTGGGGATGGGGGGGGGAGCAAAATGTTCCTGCTTAGGGCCTCTGCGCAAAGGTGCAACCTGCACACCCCAGAGCTGTTGGCCAACCCTATGGGCTTGTGGAGAGGAGGAAGTAAGCTATGAACTTATATCCTCCTTGTCCCCTTTGAGGCTACTTAAACCCCCAGGTCACTACATCTGAGCAGTCCCTGTGCTACTGTGTCTGGCCCTTGCTCAAGATGTGTAAGGAAGAGGAAGTTTGGTGTCCCCCACTCCATGTACCTATGCTGGTGCATCTTTGTATCTCTTGGCACTCACCTTACAAAGCTTTGCACAGACTGTATTTTAAAATGCTTTTTCTATAAAAGTTTATTCAAATCAGAATGCTGGGATTGGGTTGTTTCGGATAGTTAATACTTAGCATTTTACAGCAATTTATATTTCTAAAGTCCTTTAATTATTAAACTCAATTAAATCTAGTAAAACTTACCCATCTCACATGGGAGTGGAGAGGTTTAATCAGTTAATGTATATGTGATGCTTTGAGGTTCAGCCCAGACCAGTAAAGGCTTGTGTCAGAACCTGCCCTGTGACTCTGGGTGTCTTAAATGCGATGCTGCTGTGGCTCACATCAGTGACACCTGCAGCCAGCCTAAAAATCTGGCTTCACAGCCTGGCTTCTATCACCCAGTTACTTTCTGCACAGTGACCCCCAATACTCTCCCTGTTCCAAATTTCCCCAAAGCTGTTTATCAGTGTGACAATCTGCTGAAGTTCCCAGAACTGAGAGTTCCTGTGTTGCCCCTCTCAGCCTCAGCAAGGGAGAGTTTCGCTACTGCTAAGCTGTGTGACGGCTCCCTGACACACCAGCTTGTCTGCCCTGCCAGCAAACTCTTCAGGACTCTGCCAGGCCAAACCTTGCCTTGCAGGTAACAACCAGTGAACCCCAACTCCCGAGTTTCCCACAGACATCTCCCTGCAGTGTCCAGAAGTTACGTTCATGTTCCTTTAAAGAAATGGTACGCTGGAGCTCATTAATTTAACTGGGGCTTGACAAACACTCATTTCAGTCACAACACCAAACTGTTTTATAGTAAAAACAAGTTTATTTAACAAAAGGACATAGGATTAAGTGATAGCAAGTATAAAGATAGAACGGGTACAAGCAGACAAAAGTAAAAATACGCCTCTAAGACTAAAACTTAATTTCAGCATTACACTCTTTGCCTAAGCAGCTTTCTCACCTAAACTCAGCTCCCCGAGACTTCAACCCCCTTGGCTGAAGGATTCAACGTTCTGTGATTTCAAGATTTCTATCATCTTTAAACCCCCAAGTAATGGATAACCTTGGAGTTCTCTCCCCTAGCTTTCTATAGTCCTCTACAGCTTTGAAATGTATTCTTTGGAAAGTAAGCCCACACAAAGTTTCTCTTGTCTGCGGGGGTGTAGATGCCATGCTGTTTCCCCAAAGTTCATTGACGCTGCTTCAAGAGGCAGGAAGGCTTCCTAGGGGTTCAGTCTCCATCCCCCCTCAAGATTAGGTATTCATCTTTCCTCACTCGCTCTCCTGGTGGCTTTGTTTACCTTGCATGTTAATATACTTTCCTTTGTCCCGTTACTTATTAGTGTGCAGTAGCACTAACAGTAGAGGATAATAAGGTAACAGACTTATGACATCAGAAGTATCCAAAGAGAAGTATCCAGACCACCAGCATCCAGAAGCAGACTGCACAGAGGCAGTTTTTCAGGCCATGGAACTAACCTGTTCCAGATCAGAACACATTGGAGTCAGTTTCCTTGTTGGTTAACGAGGTGTGACTTGTTTTACAAATCACCTATCCAGTGAAAAGAAAAGGATTATTTTTGCCTGTATTTTAAACTGCATAACATGTTTGCAGTTATGCTGATCCTTGAGAGAGTGCTCATGCAAATAATATTACTGACTTACCTGTTGCATTTTATCCACTATTTCAATGTGATCAGCTAAGAGTGCAATCAGCTAAAACCCCTCCCAGATGCCAATATTTTTCAAAATCAACATACTCATCATACCCAAGCTGATTAGTAATAAGCCAAAATGAAGCAGTTCAGAGGGAGTTAAGAGTGCTCAACATTTCACAGGGTTGGGCACAATTTCTCCTCCTCTTCCTTCAAAAATTCACCCTGTATCATGTCCTTCTACCCATCATTTAGCTAATCTATAATGCTCAAATGATTCAATTGGTGGAGCTCCATGGGGATCTATTACATTTATTCTAAACTTGGACATTACAACTCATTGACCAACAAAGAAGTTGTCTCCACTGAGAGTCCCATAGCTACACTAGTTGGAGCGCTGTTAATTTTTTCTTAGTTCCTCCAGCTTCTTAATCAGTTTTCCTTGGTCTCTTCTGACTTCATCTACATGTTACTCAACATGGTAATTTCCCCTACGTTTACAATAAGTTCTTAGATTTTACCTTTGACTTCGATGTCCATAAGAACGTGCAAATAGGTAGCATATAGATAAACAAGTATGACTTTGGCAGGTAGATTTGAAAGAATTTTATTCCTGTGTAAGGGTAAATTCAAACTGAAAAACTCACTCATTTTGGAAATTTAATGTATTTGTGATGAATATACCTGTTCCTTACGCAAGTACTTTCAACAAGTGGGGGGGGGGGGAGAAAAACCATGATTACTATAACATCCCACTTTCTCTCTGCCCTAGTTACTATTAGGTGAGTTGCCTCAGAATGCCCTGAAAATTAAATAACTTTATACTTGAACCATTCTCCATTTTATTTATTGAGATGCTCAGGGAGATTAAATGCAAATTTGTTGCCTTAACATCAAAAGAAATTAAACCGATGTGTGCTTCTCTGGCAGAGAAGCAATTACATTTAAGAAAGTTTAAAAAGCCGGTTACCAAGCAACTACATTCAGCCTACATATATTGTCTATTCATAATCTCTAGCAAAGTACAGAAAATGACAGGCTGTCACTAAAGAACAGGGACACACAGAATTATAGCATTCTTACTCTGTGTTCTTCCTACAGGAGAAAGTTCAATTATATCCTACATACAATGAGGAGTTTAAATAACTGCAATAAGTATAAAATGTTAGGGTGTCTCAGAAGGAACATGAAAGGCAGAGAGAAGCTTCAAGAAAATAGTCACCACCGCTAAAGCAATTCTACTGTCTATCATACTTTCTGCACAAGTGTCCCAAACAAACTTCTCTAGGTAGAGATGGGGCTTGAGCTTTCCCAGAGTTTTGGAGGAGGACCATGTGTCCCCGTTTGGCTTCATTGCTGTTTGTCATTTATGCAATGTATACCACTCAGGTTGGCTGTTGCACCCTCATTAACTTCAGCGGGACTCCTCTGGGTGTAGTGATCTGCCCATGTGAAGTAAATTGCAGGATTGAGCCTATTTTTTTTCCTGGGCTTCAAAAAACAAACAATCCAACAACACTCTTTGTTAACGTGCTTTCCTTAAAATCCATCCTTGGTTACATTTCAAATACTTGATGAAATCCAGGTCCCACTGAAGTCCATGGGAATTTTGCCAATGACTTCAGTGGAGCCATAGTCTCACTTCTGCTCTTTATGTCTAAAAGGGTGATGGTTGTTATAGAGGAGTGGACTCACCCTTGCGGTGCCTCCTGCTGGTGACTTCCAGGAATTAGCTATTTCCAGCTCTGGAGCACCCTCTGCAGGTCGGTGATCCAGCTGTCCTCTGGCCCCTGTGTCCCTCCCTGGCCCCTGATGCTCTTTTACCTGGGGTGTTTCCCCCTGGCAGTAACCCCTCAGTCTTAGGGTCTCCCTCCCCGGGGAACCACCACCCTCTATTCCCACCTCATCTCAGTATAAGGCTATTGCCAGTCATCGTCTAGCCCCACGCCGTGGGGCAGACTGCAGGATCAGCCTACTCATCACTGGCAAGGTTGGGTTTGGATCTGCTGACTTGGCCTACCCCGGTCTGCCCTCTGCAACCCCCAGTATCCCTTGGCCTTCTGCTAGTCCACAGTCTGGGGCTTTCCAGGCTGGAGCTCCCCAGCTCCTCAGCCTGTCCCCAGCCCTGCTCCACTCAGGTACTCTGTCTCTAACTTCTTGCAGCCAGGCCCTTCTCTCTCTGAATACAGAGAGAGACTTCTTCTGGGCCTCTGGCTCACAGCCTTTTATAGGGACCAGCTGGGCCTGATTGGGGCATAGCCCAGCTGTGGCTACTTCCCCAATCAGCCCAGCTTTTCCCTGCCACAGCCCTCTCCCTGGCTGTTTTAAGCCCTTCAGGGCAGGAACAGGGTAACCACCCCACTACATTGTTGAAAGGCACAGAACCTGATGAATAGGCATTCCTGTCTTAAACATTTTTAAAGGGGTGTTGTGAAGGAGCAGAGAAACTGCAAGTGGGCACAGCAGGGATT
Organism: Trachemys scripta elegans; assembly: GCF_013100865.1. NCBI lineage: Eukaryota > Metazoa > Chordata > Testudines > Emydidae > Trachemys > Trachemys scripta. Next base: position 43,715,047 of record NC_048303.1, read on the forward strand.
AAAGAACACATGTGGGTTCAGCTAGCCCCGCCACGTTATACCTGCAGCCAATGCCAGGCCTAGAGGGGGGAGAAAAGAAGGGAGCCTGACTCAGTCAGGGGCAGGAGCTCTCTGGATGCCTGCCTGAAGGCACAGACCAGCAACCTGCCTGCCAGCGCAGCCACTGGAGGCAAGTCAGTCTTCTCTGTAGGTTCCCCTTGGCCAGGGAAGCCCTAACTGCAGGACAACTAGACTAGCAGGGCCACGCAGTACCAGATTTACCATGGCGCTGGGTCCATGCTCCAAGGGGGCCCCGGCCCAGCCTGCTCTTCTCTGCCCCATGCCCACCACTCTCTTCTGCGGGGGCAGCAGGCAGAAGCTTGGTCCTGCCGGCTCCTGCTGCAGCAGGGCAGGCTCTGCTGGCAGCCAAGCTCCTCCCTCCCCCGCCTCTTCCCCCAAGTGTGCCGCATTCCTGTCCCTCTCCCTCCCACTCCTAGCTGTTTGCCAGCATGAGGGAGGAGGTAGGGAGGAGGCGGAGGCACAGGGAAGGGGGTGAAATCAGGGCACACCCCCTCCAGTCCCCTGCCATGAGCCACTCAGGGTCATGGGGGTGCTCCCAGCCCTGAGTCCTGCACCCCCTCATGCACCCCCAGCCCCCTGCCCTGACTCCTGCACCCCCTCACACATCCCCAGCTCCCAGTCCTGACTCCTGCACCTCCCACATACCCAGCCCCCCCACACCCCATGCCCTGACTCCTGCACCCTCTCATGCAACCCCAGCCCCCTGCCTTGATTCCTGCATCCCCCTCACTCACTCCCACGACCCCAGCCCTGACTCCTGCACCCCCCACACATACCTAGCCCCCCACACCACATGCCATGATCCCTGCACCCCCCCACACCTTCATCCCCACCCTGAGCACCAGACGGGAGCACCTGCACCACCACCCCACACACATTCCCATCTGCACCCCTTGCACCAAATGGGAGCTGCCCCAGGTAAGCGCTCCACACCCCAACCTCCTGCCCCAACCCTGAGCCCCCTCCCTCACCCTAGCTCCTGGCTAGACCCTGCACCCCCAGCCTTGTGCTCAGTGCACCCCCACCCTCAGCTCAGTGCAGAGAAAGATGAAGAGAATGGGCTAGAACCAGGAAGAAGATAGGTACCCACTCTATGTGGGTAGGGGCTGGGGAGGGAAGATCCCGTTTGCCCCCTCCCCAGCCCTGCTGCACTTACAGTTTACCTGCGGCCCCTCCCTTGCTCCAGAAACCAACCCTAGCTCCTGCCCTGCTGTGCTTTTGCCCCCGGCTCTTGCCTTGCTCCAGTCAGCATCACCAGGGACTAATCGTCCCCCCATGCCCCACTGTGCTCATCTTGCCCCTGGCCCCTGCCTCACTCCAGCTGGGGACTAATCCTTACCCCCCCCCCCCCCATGCCCCACTCTCAGGGTGGATAAAAATCAATTACTTTAAAAAAATCAGTTTTATTTATTTTTATTTAAATCAGATTTTTGAGGGAAAAAACTATCTAAAGATAGTTTTAATTAAGATACATTATATCTCATCATGGAATAGGGATTATAAATTCTAATTCTATAGTATGAGACAATATATTGATGTAATGTTTAAGAAAAAAGTTTTGTAAAGGAGTTCTAATAGTTCATGGGTTCGGGACCCATCTTATGGGGTTCCACAGGCTTCTGTATAGATTATTTAGGTTAATCTTTCTATCTACCCACTGGGACTCAGTGCTCAATCTGGAAGATACCATCAGAGATTATTAGTTTTGCAGTTCTCAAACTGTGGATTTGTATCTCCAGAGGTAACATGCTTCTTAGCAGCAAAAATATTTTTAACTAACTAACTAAATAATATATAGAGGTGAGAAATAAAAGATCTCAACTCTATTGTCCCTCTGCAAATTTGTGTACACAGAGTCAATTCCTTACCTCTTGTTAAAAGTGAAAAGTTTCAAAAAGTTCAATGAATAGAAGGTTGTTGGGGGCAGAATAGATCTGGACAAGGAGAAGTCTGGAGATAAATGTGAGAATTGAGGGACATATCCTTTTTTGTTAAAATATTATTGTGGTGGGGCGATTGCCCCACACTCAGAGAGGGTGGGCTGCAGCAGGCCTAGGCGCCTGCGCAGTCGCCCAACCAATCAGGGAAGGGCTTACAGAGGGCCAATCAGAAGGCAGATTGTAGCCAGCCAATCAGGGCCCGGCTTAGCCATATAAAAGGCTGCCCAGGGCAGGAGCAGTCAGTCTGTCCCAGGCCTTCAGAGGGGAAGGTCTGTCTCCAGAGCTGGGAGGCCAGCACCACGGACAGCGCAGTGCAGGCCTGCCTGAGAGAGTGGGAGAAGGCCCTACTCCATAGCCTGATAGGCAGCAGGCCTGGGAGGAGGAGGCCTAGCGTAGCGAAGGGCTGTTGGGGAAGCGGTCCAGAGGGATAGTCAGAGGAGGAAGGAGAAGGAAGACAGTGAGACTGTCGTCCGAGGGCCTCTGGACCGGGACTCAGAGTAGTGGGCGGGCCTGAGTCGTCCCCCCCCCCTTTTTCCCCCTTTGTTTGCTGTGCTGTCCCACGCACAGCCACCGGCCGCTCCCTGCGGCCCGTGGCNCGCCGACGTCGGGAGCAACGCAAGTCCATGCACCCCACAGAGGCGAGATGACAGGCGGAACGCCACCCAAAGAGGGCGCTCTACTGGCGCAAAACTAATTCCCCGAAGCGGCCAGGAGGAGGCGCCACAGCGGTGAGCTACCGACCCTGTCACAATTATGTTTGCTGTTTGTGGCAGGGCGACGACTCACCGGCATGGCGCCTCCTGCTGATTGTCCTCGGAATTAGCTCTTCCAGCCCAGAGCACCCTCTGCAGGCTGGTGTCTCGCCTACCACTGGTCCCCATGTCCCTCCCGGACCACGGTGCCCCTCTACATCAGGGTTCTGCCCTCAGCAGCAACCCGCTGTCTCAGGGTCTCCTCTCCCAGGGGAACCCCCAACCCTCTATCCCCAACCTTGCCTCAGTGGCCACTGCCAGTCATCATCTAGCCCCCGCTCCCTGGGGCAGACTGTAAACCACTCATCATTGGCAAAGGGGTTTGGACCTGCTGCCTTTCCCTATCTCTGGGCTGCCCCTCTGCAGCCCCAGTTCCTTTTGTAGGCCCTTAATTAGGCTTGCAGCCTGGGGTTTTGCTAGGCGGGAGCTCCCCAGCTCCCACTGCCCTTCCCCAGCACTGCTCCACCTCAGGTACCCTTCTCTCCCAGGCAGCTAGGTCCTTCTCTCCCAAGAAGCTAGAAAGAATGTCCTCCAAGCTCTGGCCCTCGGCCCTCTTATAGGGCTAGGTGTGGCCTGATTGAGGCATGGCCCCACCTGTGGCTGCTTTCCCCCAATCAACCTAGCTTTTCCCCTCCCCAGCCCTCTCCCAGGGCTGTTTTAAGCCCTTCAGGGCATGAGCGGGGTAACCACCCCACTACACTGTTCAAGGAAAAAATCCAGAATCCTTAACGTTGTTGTTTTAGTTAAATAAAACAATTTAAGTATCTGTCTGGTGATGTTCTCCTCCTAATACAGCATGGCAAGAAAATCCTCCAAATATTAATGATTAACCTGTTGAATTGGAGATAGTTCACCTCCCAATGACTTCATAAATATCTGCTTCATTTATCTTTGGTAAATGAAATAAGCAAACAATCATTCATTTTCTGATCTAGCTGTAAAACTCATCTGAAAAGTTTTCAAAATAAATCACTGTTTAAAAATGTATAGTGTGTACCTTCTAAAAATGAAACCTACATCTATTTCTGAATTGTGACGAATATGTATTAAGGTTATAACAACCAACAAGAATTCACTTTTATGTAGAAAACCATGATTAAATTGAGTCTTCCTGACTAGTGATTTAAATCATGATTTAAATCAAATCCACCCTGCCCACTGTGCTCTTGCCCCTAGCCCCTTCATTCCCTGGGGGCCCCACAAGTTAATCCGGCCCTGCCACACCCCAAACCAAAAGGACTTGCATAGGGAACAGGCCAGGAAAATGGGCCCTGAACCCCCCACCCCAGCTGGGAGAAAGATCAGTCTCCCCCATTTAGGGACTGAGCAGCACAGGACCCTGGGCCAGGACCTGAGGGAGAAGAAGGGGTCAGGTCCCCCGACAGCCCCCCAAACCAATTATCTAGCCACTAGGCTTCCCGGCCACTGAGGGCCCTATCACAAATGGTGAAGAACATGGGCATCGCCCTAGTCCTGCTGAAAGGAATTAAAAAAAAATCCAGAACAAACAAACAAACAAACAAAACAAAGGAGAGAGAGAGAAAGTCCGGAGGACAAACCCTTGAATGGAAATGGAACAGCTGCTGAAATGGATGGCCGAGTAAAACACCCACCATCAACAGCAACAACTCCTCCTCCTGCAGCAGATGGTCGTGCAGCAGCAGCAGTTAATTCGTGAACTGGCAGCCCAACAGCAGCAGAAGCAGCTAGTCTAGCAGGTGGCGTCTATTTTGCAACCCGCTGCTCCAGCAGAGGTATCTAACCCCACCCCTATTCGGCTTGCCAAAATGGGGCCTGACGATGATCCTGAGGCTTTCTTAGAGACTTTCAAGCGGTTGGCCACGGTAGCCCAGTGGCCCCGACACCAGAGGGCTGCATTTATGGCCCCGTACTCAACCGGGGTAGCACAGACCACATACTGCCGCACAGAACTATGCCCAAGTTAAGGCAAAAACAACAAGGAGTCTGGTGGCACCTTAAAGACTAACAGATTTATTTGGGCATAAGCTAAATAAATCTATTAGTCTTTAAGGTCCCATCAGACTCCTTGTTGTTTTTGTAGATATAGACTAACACGGCTACCCCCGATACAAGTTAAGGCAGCATTCCTCGATGCCCTGGATATCTCGAAGGAAATATTCTGGCAATGCTTCCGGGGGGAGCGCTTCCCGCCGGAAGTCTGACCCCACCTGGTTGCCCAGAAGCTGCACAACTCATGCTGGAGATGGCTTAAACCAGAAGCAAAGATGGGGGCACGTGTTGCTGAGTGGGTCCTGCTAGAGCAGTTTGTCCAGATCCTGCCCCTTGGGGGAAGAGAGTGGGTGGTGCAACATCACCCTGACACCATGACAGATGCCATACAACTCATGGAGAACTACCTAGCTGGCAAGTCCCCCATGATGAGTCCCCCTTCGGGGTCAGCTGTAACCAAGAGCCCCATGCTCCTAAAGGAGGGAACCACCCATGGACCCCAGGATCGTAAGGAACATCAGCCTCCTCCCTACCAGGGCTTTGGAGGGCTCGAGATCCAGGGGTGCCAAGGCTCCCCATCCCAGAGGTCCAGAGACATTCACCCGTGCTCCAGCTCGGGAGACCACAGGTCCACTGTAGGCCCAGCCAGGGCCTGTAATCAGCCCAGAATTTGGGGAGACCCGTCATGACCAGACTGCCTGGGTACCCAAGCAGGAAACCCCCACGCCACCCAAGATCAGGACCGGTGTTTCACATGTGGCCATTCTGGACACCAGTCCAGAGACTGTACATACATGGAATGTAGCTTTAGGAAGATCTGAACTCCATGAGCACGCCCTGGGGACCCAACAAAACTGACCCTCCCACTGTGGGTAAATGGGAGAGAAGTGATGGGACTAGTTGATTCAGGGTGTGCCCAGACCCTGGTACGAAAGACAGTCTGAAGATGTGACCCTTGCGGGAGTGGGGGAGCTTGGTGACCTTGGTGAAGGGACCTCCCAGTCCTCAGCGTCCACCCAGGCCAACCAGGCCCCCTCCCAGCCAGGATGGGAGCTGACTCACCTCTCTGATTTTGTGGAGGAGCAACAGGCTGACACCACCCTGAATCGAGCATAAGTCTAGGTGGTGGCAGTGAATGGGGAGACTGTCAAACCCCACCAAGTGGGACGGTTCCCACGCTTTGAGATTCAAGGTGACCATCTGTACCCCATAGAGAAAGACCAACTGACTGAAGAGGTCGCCATCAGCTCTTGGTACCCTAACCATACCTGAGGGAAGTTATGCGACTCGCCCATGTCATACCCGCAGCTGGGCACCTTGGAAGGGAAAAGATGCTAGCCCATATTTTATCCCGGTTCTTTTGGCCAGAGGTCTGCCAAGACGTGGCAGACTTCATGCCTCATGCCCAGAGTTCCAACTCACCGCACCTCGGTCAGCTGAGAAAGCCCCGTTGATCCTCCTCCCCTTATAAGTGTACCCTTTGAGTGAATTGGAATCAACATCGTTGGCCCACTGGAGAAGGGGCCAACTATGCCGGATACCGTTTCATTCTTGTTGTAGTGGACTATGCGACCCGGTACCCTGAAGCAGTGCTGCTGCACTCCATGAACGCGAAGGGGGTGGCTACGGAATTTATGAACATCTTCACCCGAGTCAGGGTGCCCCGGGAAATCCTGACAGATCAAGAAACAAACTTTATGTCCCAGATGATCAAGCAGCTCTGCCAGTTACTCAAAATCAAGACCTTAAGAACATCTGTATATGACACCCAAACGGACGGCCTGGTAGAGGGGTTTAACTGAACCCTAAAAACAATGCTCTGAAGGTTCATCCTGATGGATGTCCCTCATTGGGACCAGCTGCTCCCGCCTCTCTTGTTCGCAGTCTGAGAAGTACCCCAGTCTTCCACTGGCTTCTCACCATTTGAGCTTTTATATGGGAGGCAACCTTGGGGGATTTTAGATCTAGTGTGAGAAAATTGGGAAGAGCAACCGTCTTGAGCCAATAACATGTTACAGTATGATTTAAACCTATGGGAGAGGCTTGATGCCCTAGGCTCGTTTGCCAGGGAGAATGTCCTACATGCCCAGGATACCCAAGAAGCAGCCTACAATAAACAGGTGTGTCTCCAGGAGTTTCAGCCCGGTAACCAGGTGCTGCTATTGTTGTCCAGTTCAGAGTTGAAGCTCCTGGCCCGCTGGCAAGGACCGTATGAGGTGATCCGGCGACTGGGGCAGGTGAACTATGAAATCAAGCAACTAGATAAATGGAAGGTATGACAAATCTCCATGTGAACCTGTTAAAACCGTGGAAAGCCTAGAAAGACTTACTAATAGCACCATACCCACCAGAAACCTGAACTAGGCCCACAAGCCATGGAGGTCTTAACTCTAGGGTGGTCAAGACTTGGGACAATCTTATCCCAGAGCATAGAGGGCTGGCACAAAAACTGATCACTGCCTTCTCTTCAATTTTCTCGACCCGACCAGGGCGGACTTACCTGATAACTCATCATATTCAGATGGACCCGGGCGTTAAGGTCAGAGAAAACCACCATCCCCTCCTCCAGAAGCTTAGAGAGACCATAAAAGAGGAACTCCGCTCGATGTTAGCATTGGGGGTGATTGAGGAGTCATTTAACAACAGGAAAAGCCCTGTGGTACTGGTCTCTAAGCCCGATGGAAGCACCCGTTTCTGCATCGACTTCCACAAGGTCAATGCAACATTGAAGTTTGATGCCTGCCCGGTGCCACGACCGGATAAACTGCTTGACCAGCTGGGAAAGGTGGAATATATCACCACTTTAGGCTTAATGAAGGGCTATTGGCAGATCATCCTCACACCCGAGTCCAGGGGAAAAAATGCTTTCTCTACCCCTTCGGGCTCTTCTAGTTCCAGACCAGGCCCTTCAGTTTGCATGGGGCCCCGGCCACATTTCAGCAACTGATGGACTGAATTCTCCGTCCCCATAGCAGATATGCAGCCGTGTACCTAGATGATGTGGTGATTTATAGTCACGACTGGCAACACCATTTGAAACATGTGACCGCAGTCCTGCAGTCCCTCAAGGAGGCTGGCTTGATGGCGAACCCCACCAAATGTCACCTTGGGAAGAATGAGACCATGTACCTCGGGTATACATTGGGAAAGGGCATAATCTGACCTTTGATTAGCAAAGTCTAGGATCTCCAGCTGTGCCCCACGTCATCCTCAAAGAAGCATGTATGCTGATTCCTAGGACTGACCGGATATTACCGCCGCTTTATCCCAGGATTCTCCTCCATTGCGGTCCCACTTTCTGATCTCCTCAAGAACGAGAGTCCTAAAAGGATCCAGTGGTCCAGAGCCTGTGAGGAGGCGTTTCAAACTCTGAAGGCCTGGCTCTCGCAGGAACCCGTCTTGTACAGCCCTGACTTTATCAAGGAGTTTCTGTTACAAACAGATGCCTCAGACATAGGTGTTGGAGCAATTCTATCGCAGGTAGTAGGGAGCGACGTACACCCGATCTTATATATTATCGGGAAGCTGTTCCTGAGAGAGAAAGAATCCCTGGCAGTAAAGTGGGCCATGGACTCACTCCGTTATTATCTTCTAGGCACGCACTTCACCCTAGTTACCGACCATGCCCCCCTCTGCTGGCTCCATGCAATGAAGGACACAAATCCCCGAATCATGAGCTGGTACCTTTCCCTCCAGCCCTTCTCCTTCCACATCCAGAACCGGGCTGGGAGAGCCCATCTAAATGCAGACTTCTTTTCATGGGATGATGGTGAGCAGTTCGAGAGGGGGGGCAGACCTCAAATGGGGTCATGTGGGGGGAATGTGTGAAGAAGTAGATTCTGCAGCTGGGAATAGCACGGGTTAAACAACACCTGTGGGTTCAGTTAGCGCCACCCAGTTATATCTGCAGACAATGTCAGACCTGGAAGCGGGAGAAAAGAAGGGACCCTGGCTCAATCAAGGGCTGACTAGTGAAGAGGCAGGAGCTCTCTGGATGCCTGCCTGAAGGCACAGACCAGCAACCCGCCTGCCAGTGCAGCCACTGGAGGCAAGTAAGTCTTCCCCCACCCAAAGGGAACCTACAGAGAGGCCCCACCTGTGGGGCAACTGGACTAGTGGGGCCACGCCCCAAACCAAAAGGACTTGCATAAGGAGCAGGCCAGGAAAAACAGGCCCTGAACATCCCCTCTTCCCCCACGGCTGGGAGAAAGATCCATCTCCCCTGTTTAGGGGTTGAGCAACACAGGACCCTGGGCCAGGACCTGAGGGATAAGGAGGGGTCAGGTCCCCCTAAAGCCCCCCTAACCAACAATCTAGCCATTAGGCTGCCCAGCCACTGAGGGCCCTATCACAGATGTATTTAGTTATAAAATTATCTTTGAAAAAGTATAGAAAGCTGAAAACTGATGTCACTGAAGATTCAACAGACAGACGGGAATATGAGAACTAATCAGTTACTCTTTTGCAGTAGTAACAATGAGTAAGTGCCTGAACCCATAAACATTCAGCACTTACATCACTCCCTCCACAAGTAGGTAGTGTCTAATAAATGTTAAGGTTGCCAGCAAATGTTATACTTGACTTGATAGTCTCCATTCTACTTTCTGCCTGTTTCAGTTCCTCATCATTTTCCCAAATACTTTCCCTTTGGGCTGAAATTTTTCCAAAATTTGTCTTATGCCCATGGTGAATCGTTGCACAACTTTGAGCTAAATTTCTTGTGCCATATTTGAGTTTTAAAAGTACAAGTGTTGGAAAAATAAAACGTACACTTTTTTCCATATGTCCCAGTAAAGCACGGTGTGATTAGATAACAAAAAAGTCTGAAGATTAAAACAAGCCAATTTTGAAGTTTTTAAGTCATAAGAGCCTTATTTTCCATGTTCATTACACTAGTTTTATACCAGTATGACCCTGATTGTTCGATTTCAAAATCAAAGAAGTGGAACAGTACATATATTTGGGCCAAGAAGTTAATATGCGCCAAGATCTGAATGGAGAACTCTCGCAAAGGATTTGGGCAGGATGGTGTGCATTTAATTCCATCAAGGACGTCCTCAAAGGAAAAATCGACAAGACCACACGTACAAATATCTTCAGTTCAACAGTGCTGCCAGCCATGCTGTATGGCAGTGAAACGTGGGCACTGACGAAGAGAGAAGAGCAGCGGCTGTTGGTAGCTGAAAGGGCAATGGAACGAGCTATGTTGGGAATATCCCTTCTGGATCGCATCCCAAATGAAATGATCAGAGAACGCAGTGGTGTGAAAGATATTGTCGTGGAAAGCAGATATAACAAGATGGGATGGGCGGGCCACACAGCACGGCTCACAGACAATAGGTGGACCGCAATCATTGCTGAGTAGTACCCGTGAGAACAGAAAAGACTACCCGGTCGGCCTCCAAGAAGATGGGAAGATGACATTGTTAAACGTCTCGAATGAACATGGAGAAGAAAGGCAAGAGTGCAAGAAGAATGGCGGACATGTTGTGATCGGCGCAGTCTTAGCGACAGCTGAAGACCAATCCATCCAGGTGATGACCCTGATTGTAGTCAAGGTTTTAGTGGTTGGCTTCTTAACCATATTGCTTTGTTTATGCACATTTTTCTCAGTAAGGGGCAAAAAATCATGACACTTCCTCTGCAAGTACAGAGATCCTACATAGGATTCAAGTATGACAAAGTGTCTCACCAGCCAATGCACTGCGTTGTGGCTAGGTACAGCATTATCAGCTTTGTTCCTCACCATAATCTCGCTGACCAGCATTTCAGGTCTGCTGGTGGCCACTCTTTGGCCTGCCACTTGATCCTCCAACCAGGTCACTTTTTAGTCTGACGCTTTTTGGAGTAAGTCAGAGTCCAGTCCAATAACAATCCAGCAGCCCTGTGCCAGAGCTTCAGCCCAACTCTAAGCCCATTAGGCCTTATGATGCTGCTTCTTCCTGCTGTGGCCTGCCTCTAGGCCTTCTTCCCCAGCCCTCCAAGGGAAGGTAACAAAGGAAAGGCCCAACACAAATATAGTCCAATCGTTTTCCTGGCCTCCCTCCTTTGGGAGGTTCCTGTGTAGATAAATCTCTGATAATTTTCATATGACTTTACATTGTGCCTCTTCATATAACCTTGTGGTGGGTCTACCCACGTGTGACCTCTGTTTTCATGGAACTTTGTATCAAAGCCTCATTTAGAAACTTTGCATTGCCCTTGGTATAATATTATAGCCCCTAAGGATAAAATAAGATAGAAGAAAAATTTCTTTTTGCTAGCAGTAGAACAAGAGCTCTCCCCCCCCTTAATCAATTGCCCTGTTGAATGAATGAGGTGTGGATGAGCAGGGCATGGAAGGCAGCAGCTCCAGACAGCCTCAACTGTTGGAGAGGGGCTGGGAGCCAGACCCAAGGACAATAAAACGTGTCAAGTGGGCTCATTAAAAACAAGCAGACATACCGATGGCCTCGGGGGTTAGAAGCAAGTACCTTCTTTTGGAAACACCCTCTTTGCAGCATTGGGACAACACTCAAAAGAAAGCAGCACAAAGGACCAATGGACACAGACACAGAGTTTGAATCTGGTATAAATTTGCATAAGAGGAAAGCTGCTATAAAAGTGAGGTGTCTTGCAGAGGACCCCGGGTCTCGTCTTGTCAACACGGGAGCATCGATCCGGATCGGCAGAAGCCCAGCTCCACCCCCTCCCCCATCTAACTCACCTGGCCAGTGAAGTTAAGGGGAGCAACTAATTGGTAACAACAAGACGGAGTGTGTTTGTGTCTGTGTGTGAGTGTAAGTGTAATATATTATATGCATATAATACAGTATTAATGAATACATGTATTACTAATAAATGTGGCGTTTTGTCTTATTCCCCTTAAAAAGATCCTGTGCAGTACTTTAAGTACAACACCTGCCAAGCCGTAGGGCAGCTCAGTGTCCTGAGGGTTATCATGAAATGTTCACAGGAACCCTCTGCCAGCCTCATCCTCTGCAATGCTTCTGCCTGGGGAGTGGTCAGTCCATTTCCCAGGGCCCGGTCCTTTTGAACTGGGCCTCTCCATTTTAAGACTCAATCCAAGACTGACATGCTTCGCAAGTGCCACAGAGCAGGGCTACCTGAGCCCAAGGCAGCTCTTTAGCCCCTTCTTGCCTGGTGTACATCCCGTCACAGGGCTACCTGCACATCAGTATGTGATGTAAAGTGGGATGGTCTGGGGAGAGCGTATTAGATCTACATAGGGGAGGCTGTTTTAGCCCCAAATCTAGAGTAGTGTCTGCAGAGCAACTCCGTATCATTCTGGGGTGGAGAGGGAAGGACTCATCCCGTATTCCTTCTACAGATTTCCCCAACTGCCACACCAGTTATTCAGGCTGGGCACTGAGGGCAGAGGTTTTCTCCTGAATTCATGGCATGTTCTGAAAAACACACTGTCTGAGCAATTTAAATCATATTATTAATGATACTGGAAATAATAAAACAGCTCATATGATGCAGACAGATCAAATGGTGAGAATTAGATTTTTCAGTTGAATGAGGAAGCATCAATTCTTTCTGCTAAGCTCTTAAGATAAATATATAGTCAGTGCAGCTGAGAAGTTCTGTTTTAACTTTTACAGGTGGTTAAAATATTTCTGGCCTTAGCAGCATTCCAAATATAAGTATAGGGATATCCTGCTCAAACCAAAAATATCTTCCCTAAAGGTATAAGAAAAAAATTAATTGTATGTGTTATACTCAAAAAGAAGAACAGGAGTACTTGTGGCACCTTAGAGACTAACAAATTTATTAGAGCATAAGCTTTCGTGGACTACAGCCCACTTCTTCGGATGCATATAGAATGGAACATATATTGAGGAGATATATATACACACATACAGAGAGCATAAACAGGTGGGAGTTGTCTTACCAACTCTGAGAGGCCAATTAATTAAGAGAAAAAAAACTTTTGAAGTGATAATCAAGCTAGCCCAGTACAGACAGTTAAGAAGTGTGAGAATACTTACAAGGGGAGATAGATTCAATGTTTGTAATGGCTCAGCCATTCCCAGTCCTTATTCAAACCGGAGTTGATTGTGTCTAGTTTGCATATCAATTCTAGCTCAGCAGTCTCTCGTTGGAGTCTGTTTTTGAAGTTTGTCCTCACCCACAACTATTTCACATTTGGGGACAATATATACCTTCAAGTCAGCGGCACTACTATGGGTACCCGCATGGCCCCACAATATGCCAACATTTTTATGGCTGACTTAGAACAACGCTTCCTTAGCTCTCGTCCCCTAACGCCCCTACTCTACTTGCGCTACATTGAGGACATCTTCATCATCTGGACCCATGGAAAAGAAGCCCTTGAGGAATTTCACCATGATTTCAATAATTTCCATCCCACCATCAACCTCAGCCTAGATCAATCCACACAAGCGGTCCATTTCCTGGACACTACTGTGCTAATAAGCGATGGTCACATCAATACCACCCTATACCGGAAACCTACTGACCGCTACACTTACCTACATGCCTCCAGCTTCCATCCAGGACACACCACACGATCCATTGTCTACAGCCAAGCTCTAAGATATAACCGCATTTGCTCCTATATATATAGGGTTGTGGGTGTCCACATCAAGAGATAAATGGGATACAAGCCAGCACTTCTTGAACACCAATAACTCCCAGGAAATTGGCTTAGCAAGAAGTACAGGATCAAACCTATGCTGTACACTTGTGCATACATGCTACACACAAGATAAACATATTAATAAAACCATAATTATGGTTGCAAAGTCAAGTACTCAAAAGTTAGGAAATGCTAGAATTAAGGTTGCCTGGCTCAGCAGGAGTTCCGGGAAGTGCATACACAATGCCGCCCAGGGCATGGTGATCCCACCTCCTCACTACTTCTTTGCAGAAATCTGCTATTGCCCTGTAAAGTCCTTATACTACCTCAGTGTAAGGATTGTTATTGTTCCTGGCTGTTGAATAACTGTCAACTGTGGGAAAAGGCTGGAAAACATAACCAATTATGCATAATTATGTGCATGCTCAAAGTATTTATACAAATGTGCCTTATTTGTAGGTATATAAGAAAAAATCCTACCAGAGGTTGAGGTAGTGGAAGTGCATGTACGAGATAATTGACTAATGTTTTCAGTAGACTTAGTTATCATTAACTATGGAAATGAATAAATAGTCATTTAATAATGGCCTTTGTCATCAAAGATAGTTGTCCTAGAAGTTTACTTGAGACCTAAACAAAAGTTAAAGACAGCAGATGATGTCAGAAGAATTTCTGTGTCTACCTTTATTCCATAAGTATAAAAGTAGACTCCAGAGGATAAGGAGAGTCCAGAAAACAGAGTAAACCTTGCATAGTGTTGGGTATTGCATAAACTGAAATGTTCAGGTCAGGTGAAGACATGGATAAGTGATCAGAGAGGAAAAGGACCTATAAATAGGAGTATGGAGTATAAATAATTTGAATATACCCATAGGATGCAAGGCAGATAAAGAATAACAATATGTATCTTCTTGTAGGAACAGAAACATTCATGTGCTGCTGCTACTGAAAACTCTCATAAGTTAGTATTTTTACCTGCATTAAAATATTAATGTTTTATATGTAAAACTTAATCTATTTTTAACAAACCAAACATTCACAGTGCAACTCTTAAAATTATTTATCTTATATTAGTGGCAGTGCTTCGAAGTCTGTTCCTTGTTGTTATCGTAATTATTAGTTATACACAGCACTTTTCAAATCAGAGAGCAGGACACAGTCCCTGCTCTGCAATGCTTAATCTAACTCCATGGTGTTGACCTCGCATGTCCTTTTGCATGACAGAGTTGAATAACAGTAATTCAGGCACCCTTCAAATATCAAGTGTATTCCTGAGCAGCAGTAAGGATACATCATAAATAGTGTGCACAATGTTATCTCTAATGAGGGTATTCTTAATAAAACAAAAGTACACTATCTTGCTGGGTAGCTTGTGACTTGAAGTTGCTGGAGAAACTCTACAGAAAGTTAGTGCAGCCAATCTTTTTGTAATAGCTGCACTGTAATTAAAGAAATGTCAGAGCTGCATGTGTTTTTTATGTTGTAGGTGAGTTGCCCATTCAAGTGTGTTAACAGACCAAGTCCTACTTGCTTTCTTCCATACAAACTGCACTTAATATAGGTAATGGAATAGCTTTAAAATTAACAACTTTCAGCATGATCACTAGTGCAGATGCGCCCTGCCCTGAAGTAAGTTACATTGCAGGAGGGGAGCTATAACTTCTAAGTAGGCTTGGCAGAATTCAATTTATTTATTTTTTACAATTTCAGCAACTAATGATGTTTATTTTTAAGCGTTTTTTTCAATTTTTATCTATTTAATTTTTCACAGTTGTGGGAATTTTTTTGTGGGGGTCAGACATCATTATTTAATGATAGCAGAGGTTGAGATTGAAAAAGTTAAAAGTTTTATAACTGTTAAAATATAAATAGTCAACCTCACTTGTCAAAATATAATAGTAAATATCCTTAAATTAAACTCTAATAAGTTCTCAAAAAGCATTTTTCTTACTTTCCTATCTGTATATTTCAATTATTGATGGAAATATTTGTCAGTTTGTGTCTATGGTGAAATTGATATTTACCACAAAAAAAAAAAAAAAATCTAATCCTTCCAAACCTACTTATAAGGGGCTTTAGACCAGTGGGAAATTGGGCTTAGCAGACTCTCACTCTGCCCTTGCACCCTCCCCCATCCCTATCTTTCCCAACCCCATCCCCCAAATACGCCTTACTCTGTGTGGGAGTTCCCTGCAGCACAGGAGGTGGTGAAACCAATGGCAGAGCTGGTGTGGGAGGCATCAGAAGCAGGTGGCAGGGTCACCTCCTCACTTGTATAGTTTCCCCCCTCCAAAGGTGGAATTCTCCAACGCAAATCTCCAGCTACTTTAGGTTCACTTGCCCCTGCAAACTGGCAGACCAGAGATTCCAACATCATTAACATTAAATTGTTAGTTGTTAAAACTTTGCCCAGATCTGAGTGTTTTCTTCATTTTTATTGATAAATCCCATTTCACAATAGTAGTAAGAAACTAGGCCGGAGGTTTACTGTACTTTTCACAGAGTTAAAGTCTCTTGACTATTGGCCTTGTGCTTTTTAACACCATTCAAGGCATATTATAATTGGTCCAGAAATGCACTGTCTATTGTGTCTTGCTGAATAAACTCATTCCTTTCAATCCCGGCACAATTGCATATGGAGAAATGTGATGAAATCTGATGGGCTTCCCATTTGTAAGTGATCACTACTCTGAGTGTTTTGCCTTAATAAATATTTGTTAGACCCATCTGCTGAGTAAGTGAACCTTAATCCAACAGATTACAGTGTTCATTTACTGAAACCGAATGAAACACTGTGTTATAGGAGCTCTGTTATATAGATCTTTAGTGGCCCTAGCACTGCAACACTTTAGGTCCTCTCAGTCTTTACAAATTATAAAAAATGTTTTAGTGAGTGGGGGTGAGGGAGAAGGTTATCTAGCGTGGTCATAAATATTTGCTTTAGCTGAAAATTAACATTCAGGGTTTTGCCCACTAGCAAGTTTTAAACAGCACCAGATTGCAAGGCCTGCACATCTCCAGCTGACTTGGGAACCCAGCTGATTCAGGCAACCACTACCCCCAATCTCTATCCCAAGCACTCCATCCCATTCAGCTCTCCCACCTTCCCTAGAAATAGGACCCCCAGTATGGGGGAGTAGCTGCTGATCAACTGCTTCTGGGAAGAACAAAGGCATGGAATAGTCTCCTAGTGATGACACAGCTACTAGAGTAATATTTTCAAGGATTTCTTTTCAGAGTGGAAGAATCCAGGAGGTACATGCTGAACCTTGACAAAGGAATCAATGCAAGAGCAGATAGCAGGACATTTGTTCATTCAGTGCTATTATTTTTAACGTTGTTGCAGATTTACTGCTGCTGAGAAAGCTTTTTGTTCTAATTATAACAAGTTAGTGGTGTGCATCAGTAGCAGCTGCTTCACAGAGATTTTTTTGCTATTAGTTACTAGCCACATTTGCATTGTGAAAAAAAAAACAGCTTCCCAGAAAGGGCTTCCATGTTTTCCTTTTCTGTCTAAGCACATTTGAAAAAAGCAATATGTTTTTTGCTATTGTTTGTCATTGACATTAAGCACTTAAAATGTCCCACACATGTACTGGGACTGCAGATGTATACTTAGGATGATCACAGCCTGATCATGGTCAGAGAATTACCTCTTCCAGCTTGGAGTCAGGGCTCCCTTTTGTTCCTGTCAGTGCAGGGGAATGTATTTTGTTGCTCTTCCCTGGCTTAGTGACAGGTCTGGGGTAATTTCAGATTTCTTCAAGGGTTAATATTGGCCAGGGGTCCATTGGCCCTGTAAGATGGTGTTGGGCCTGACCGCAAGTTACCTTAGGCTAATGTTACAGAATGGTTTGCGGGGAACTAGTAGCAAACTGACTTTGACCAGCCGAGCTGGCTTGCAGCCACTTGGCTAAATAAACAAATAAAAAAATAAGAAAGTGTGGGAATAAAAAACTGCAGTGTTTCCTGCCAAAGCCTGCTTGTGGGTAAATATGCCCCCCTTTAAAAAAAGTAATAATTAAAAGCAGCTATAAAAATTGCTTTAAACAAACAAACAGTCTCACCTGCGGACCCTGGCCTTGTGGGTGCCCCAAAATTCCCCACGCTACAAGCTCTCAAAAACAAGGCAAAAGGGTCCGAAACGGTCCGTAGCAAAAAGGACGTAAGCATTAATTATTGCTTGCTTGCTAAAAAGCACATATTTAGTAATGTGTAAAGGCTAAAAAGCTTATTATGCTTTAGCAATAAAACCGGTTATACTTATGCACCTCGCATGGCTTCACTAAATATATCCAAGCCCTCCCCCCCTTAAAACTGACAGATGGATCTTACTGTCTACATATCATAGGTTGTTTCTTCCTCAGTGGCTAAGCCTCACACAATTTAAATATCACTCAGCGTCCAAAGAGATTCTATCTCCCCATCTCTCCACATTTCCCATCTTTATTCTCTTTCCTCTCTTTAGTCTCTCTTTGTTCCAACTGTGGAGGAGTGATAAATAATGACACCATTAGTGGAGTATGAAGAGGCATGATTAGATTAGGGCTCAGATGCATCAATTCCACTAAAAGTTTTACGGACAGGACCATACTGCTGAGACCAGAACACTCTGCTCCCAATGCCAAAGAGGTTTACCAAGGGTTCTGTTAGCTGCAGCAACCACATGGAGTTTAGTTGTCTTTGAGGGTTGTGGATGGAGAAATGGTGGGACACTAACAGCATCCCAATGCAAGAGGGTAGGGGGCTCACTGGTATCTAGTAGTGAGTTTCAGCTGGCCTGACCAGTTGATTGTACTCCAAATCATTAACCTCATGTAAGGTATCAATTGAAAGCTAATAACATATTGATTATTACTATTATTGCATGGTGTACATATGGAGGCCAAATTCAAAATGATAAACATATTAGATATTGTGTTTGTGATGGATTGGAACCCCGCTTCCGGGGTACCACCTGATGTGCTGGGGTTCCACTGTCCCGCCCATTCCACCAGCCTGGGCTCCCTCACTCTGTCCTGCTGTGCCAGGTGTGTGCGCGCACACACACACACACACACACACACACACACACAGAGGTAGGGACACACCCATCTGTAGAATCACACAGAGTCTGCAATCAGCTTTGTGTGGGAAGTCTCAGCTCGGGGATTGCCCAGCACTCAAGTGCACACACCCTCTGGAGTGTAAACCCAAAATGATATTGTCTTGCACTTAGAGATATCTATACAGCGCAAGCTCATGAAGTTAGCTCTCTCCCTCAGTGCAGAGGAAGATATGCACAGCTTTTTGCCCACCCAGTTATGAATTGCACAAACTGGGTTCTAGAATAAACAAACACAAGTTTATTAACTACAAAAGATAGATTGTAAATGATTATAAAGGATAGCAAACAGATTAAAGCAGATTACTGAGCAAATAAAACAAACACGCAAACTAGACTGAATACATTAAAGAAATTGGCTACAAATAGTAATTTCTCACCCTAAATGTTGCTTTATGCAGGTTGCAGAGTTTCTTGAAGGTAAACTGCACTGCTTGCAGCTTAAATCTCCAGGTATACCCTTCACAGGCTGACCTTTCTCGCCTGGGCTCAGCCCCTGCCTCCCCCACCCCCAGTTTAGTTCCTTTGTTTCTTCAGGGTGTTTTCAGCAGTCTTGCTTCTTGGGAGGGGAGGCAGTGGAGAAGAGCCCAGATTAACTCACTCCCCAGCCTTAAATAGGATTTACATATGGCGGGAATCCTTTGTTTCCTAGTTTGACCCCCACTCCTTTCCAATGGAAAAATACCAGAAGTCCAAAACGACGTCCAATACCAGGTGACATGATCACCTGACCCTGCAGTGTTAAGGCAGCATCCCGGAAACTTCTCAGAATGGAAGGAGATTAGTATGGTCAAAGTCCTATTGTCCTTCCTAATGGCGTCGGCATTCCCCAGGTGCAAGCACTTTTGTAATTGATACATAGTCCATACTCCTAACTTCAGATACAGAAATGATACATGCATAGAAATAGGATAATCATATTCAGTAAATCATAACCTTTCCAATGACACCTCACATGACTCATCTTGCATAAAACATACCTTAGTTATGCCATATTCATATCATAACAATATTTCTATGAATAATATGGGGCGTAATGTCACAATGTTATCAAAGTGTATCTTGGAGGCAAGGCTAACACTGCCCCCCCCCAGACAAAGGAATGTGGTTCTACAACATGATAGTATTTCCAAGGTACATTATGAGATAAAGCGAATGCAATATATACAGAAGCTAAACAGGACCATCAAGCCAACAGGGGAAGGAGATAACCACTCAGCATTACAGCAAAGGGAGTAGATTGCAGGATCAATTTGCATTTTAGCAAACACCAACAGGGCAAGAAACCAGCATGAAATTTCCTTCGCCAGGAGACTCCCTATCACCTTCCTCACAACTTGAATGAACTCTACTTTGGGGTGTAACCATCAGAAGAGTCCTTTTCTGGAGTATAAACAGAAAGGCAAAGAACCCCAATTTACCTTTTGCCTAAAAAGACCACAGAACTGAGCACTTTGGACTTTGTGGGGCATCCTGACCAGAGGGGTTGGTCAGCCATCTTGCTGGATGGTAGAATGGTAAGGCAATTACCTTGAATAGAGGCTATAGCTTGTTTGTTGAGTCATAACCTCTAAAAAGCATTTTTCACTTTTATTTGCTTGTAAACCATCTCTAAATCTATCCTATCTCCTTTTGTTAATAAACTTTTTACTTTTAATCTAAACCAACCCAGTATTATGTCTGATTTAAAATGGATGTTAACTGCAGTTAATGTGGCAAACTGCTGGGTATTGTATCTTTAAAGGAACAAATGAACCTTACTATCTTTCTGAATGGTCCAGAAGAGGGCTACACATTGCAGAACACATGGTTTGGGGAAAATCCAGGACTGGGAGATGTTGGGGGTCATCCTGCGAGATTTGACCATGGCTGGTGGAGGCCAGAGTGTGGCAGTGGTGTAACAAACAGGCTGCTGAAATCAGAGCTACTGAACCAGAACTACTTAACATAAGGACACGCAGTGCATCCTTGTATGTTAGATGGAAGCGTCCAGACAAAAGAGCTGCTAAAGCAGAGCATTTTGAGGCACTCAGGGTTACAGGGCAGTCAGTGACACAACCACCCACTGGTCTGGATTGCACCCCACAATGTGACAAATGGTGTCTAAAATTTCTGTTCTGCACATTAAGGGCCTTGTAAGGAGAAGAACACTGATATCAGTCTAGAGGCAGAGGGGAACCAAAATCTCCCAAAGTTTAAAACAATATTATGCATTATTCATTTATCTCAATGTATTTAAAATGAACCTCTGATAGGGACCTGCCCTTTCTTGGAGCAGAAAAAAGGAGTAGCTAGCCTTGTCTAGCCTTTTCCAGGTCTTATGCTCATGAAAAATGGAAAATCTCTTGACTTTCTGATCCCCAGAAACCCACTGGGAATAGAGAGGAGGAGGAAACCAGGAGGTGGTTGCTTCTAGATTAGCATCAGGGCAGGATTGGCTTGCCCCTTTGTACAAAAAGGCTGCCAGAGAGTGATGAGCACCTAGCCACTGGAATAGGATTTATCTGTGGGCATGACCTAACAATACAACACCTGTTGCAAATCAAATATCTTGCTGCTGCAGATTAGGGAATTCATTAGTTTAATCCCCTAGGCTCTCTCCTCTGAAGAGGACCATTCAAATTTTGATTCTGGTCATAAATTTGGGGGGAGGGGCAGTGAAAGGGAATGTTTTACTCTTATTCTAATCTCATGTGGATGCTTGACCACATCACTAAATTTCCAGAGAATTCAGTAGGACTTTTAGTTTTGTCTCAGGATAGTCCCAGAGCTATAACTGACCAAGTAATAATGAGGCTAAGATTGAAATGAATTATATAAGACATGTAAGAAAAGTGGCTGTCTACTCTATGTTTAGCTTTCACTAGTGTATCTTACCTTCAGAAGCCCCAAAATTCACTCCCAAAAGAAACAAAACACATTCCTTCAATGTACTGCATTATGCGCAAAACATTTTACAGTGGAGGCTAGGGACTGGAGAGCGGAACATTTAGCAGCTGAGAGACCGTCAGAGTTTCACTGAAGGATTTTTAGGAATAGGGCAATGTCCAAAGTTTCTTGATCGTGGTTAAGATTGCTAAAATTGCTTGAGAATCCATGCTGGCCAAGATCTGGAAGATTTGGCCTGCTGGTAGCAGCTTTTGTTTCCCCTGCCAAAGCAAAGTATTTACAGGGGATACAAGAGAACTGTAGCTGCATCATCTCAACCAACTTAAACCAGATTCCAAAAAGGCAGTTTCAAGCTGTTTCCATCAAAACCAAACAAAGGCCAACAAACATCTCAACATCTTCCTGAATTGCCACAGGCTACACCATGATCCAAAGCCTGTATACTTAGGTGCTATGCTGGACCACACCATCAAAAACAACAAGGAGTCTGGTGGCACCTTAAAGACTAACAGATTTATTTGGGCATAAGCTTTCGTGGGTAAAAACCTCACTCCTTCAGATGCACCATGACCATACCATGACCATACCATGACATTCAAACAACATCTTACTTAGACCTTACTGAAAATAAAGACAAAAAACAACCTGATCAGCAAATGAGCTGGTTCTACCTAGGGAGACACTGTGCAGACAATAAGATGCTCTGGGTTTGCTTTGTGCTATTCTGTAGCAGAGTTTTGTTCCCCGATGTGGCTTATATCCTCTCACACAGGACCAGTTGATATTATATGAAACTATGCATATAATAACTGATTCCATGAGATCAACCAACTTGGCCAGATTGCTGGTCCTGTCCTGCATTGCCCCTTCTGATATCAAGTGATAAGTCGCTTTCCAGAATCTGCTCCTTAAGGTGCAAGACATACCTCATCTACCCCTGTTTAAAGATAGTGGATAGGTGGATCAGACCTATCTTAACTCAAGGCACCTCGTTTGGACCATTCCTTTACAGAACTTCAGTGTCACCTCCAGATGGCATACTAGATGTCAAGATCAAATTTCAAACATCAGCAGTGCCTATCTCATGACAGATCTAACAGTCCAGCCCCCTGGCTTTGACCTTCCACGCTATCTGTGGGCAAAGCTCAATTGCATCAGAAGTAGAGTAACTAGATGTGTCTCAGGTGACTATAAATGGGGCCTCCTTGACACTCTCCGTTGCCACTGTGGCCAATTAGAAGATGTAGATCAAATACATTCAGGCTGCAGCCACTGGCAAGGGCTGCCTCATGAATTTACATAATGCCCTTCCCTCAGCTATTGAATAGTTAAGGCCTTTAGACCAACACGCTTGACTTGAATGTCCATGTGAATGCAATTGAAATAAATAACATCTTTAAAATGAACTTTTCAGAAGCCCAATTGTCATGAAATTGTAGTAGTTTGAAGCACACTGGCTCACATTTATCTGAAACTATTATGATGACATTCATTTTTTAAAAATGGCTTCTAATCACTCAAGCTGAATTTGCTTTCCTCATACTTCAAGCAAAGCATCAGGGTTTTCTTTGTGCTTTTAATGGTAGGCCCCTTCACTGACTGCTCCCTCTTTCCAAACTACCACTATGTATGTTAAGAATAGCTAGCAGGGTACCTTACTTTCAGATTCTGAATGATCAAATAGGCGTTGTTCTATCAGGGTTTCTGCCAATTCCTCTTCCTCCTGGAGAAAAAAAAAATTGTGTTAAATCCCCATCAATGCAGTTCTAAATCCATAACTTTGTACCTATTAAAGGAATCTTCCATTATCAATGCCAAACAAAGAATGACTCGTAGTGCAACTATTACATACCCAGAAAGTGCCCACCCCTGTAGTGGCTAGACACAATTTACCTAATTGAGATCAATGTATTTCTCCCGAAATAATGAGCATGTACTCTGTGTCCCATCAAGGTGACTGAACCATCTTAATCAAATGGATTGTAATTGGGAAGCTGCCTACTGGGGGCCAGATTCTCAGCTGGTATAAACTGCCATACAACAATTTATACAAGTTGAAGATCTATCCCCAGGAGTCTAATTGCTATATACCTACAGGTAGTCAAATACCTGAACAAAGAGATGCTCTTGCATTTCATCTTAGAAGTGGCTAGCACCTACAAGTGAACTGGCATCCAGTGGAGGGTACAAATCCAGGTATAATGTGCTCAGTCACATTCTGTATGAGCTGATGCTTCTAAATTGCCTTCAAGGGGAGCCACAGTCACAGAATGTTACAATAATCTTAAAGCAACAAAGGCAGAGATAACCATGGCAAGGTCCACATTGGAAAGAAAAGAGATTGCATTCTCTTGGCCAGTCACAAGTGAAAGAAGGTGTTTGAGTCCACCACTTCTCTCTGGGACTCTAAAAGCAAAGCAATGCACAGTTCAGCCAGGGATCTCTCTGAAAGGAATGAGTGAGGCTGACCTGAAGGAAATCTGCCATCTCCTGTTTTAGCCTACATTCAAGTCAACAGCACTTCATGATCAACAGTATTGACGGTTGCTGGTTGATCTAATATAATCATGTATGTTTAACCTCATTTCATTGGCCTAAGAAGACCCTTGATCACCCACTTTAATGCTATCTCCATGCTGTATCCTTATCTCTCCATTCTGTATCCATGTGTGAAGCCTGACTGGGGTATGAAAACTGAGGCGATGATATATCCTGCTGAATTTCGCTTACCTCAGTGACCCTCTCCAAGGAGGAGAGATAAGAAACTTGATCAGCAACAGTTGGAGAATTTGTTAATGTCAATAGACCATATTTTCCCCACAGGCAACAGAGCACTGCAGATTAAAAGCTTGCAAAGCTGCTTGCCCTTTGTCAGAGAGCCATTAATGCTCCCCATCAAGATGGGCCCAACTATGCCCTCCTTGTTCCAACTACTATTTCAACAGTACATATTGATCTACAATAAAGGTGACAGTGTTATATCACATATTCTGGATGGGATGGGGGAAGGAAATCTAAGATGTCATTTAAAAAGCTGTGCATTTTACAAAAACAAAGGAATAAAGACAATCCAATATATCAATTTGCAAAACTTAAATCCAAAACATTAGTAGCTGTAGTTTTAGCATTTATACAAGAATGTAGACGGTCTTTTAGCTAAATAGAAATCTACATGTGTAAACACTATTATAGCATTCTCTCCTGAAATTTCTAATAAAAAAAATACAGAAGACTTCTCTATCCACCCTCAATTATTGGTATTCATCTCCAACAGAGGAATACCTTGTGAGCATCTGAGGGCAAAATTTGTCCCTGGATATATGCACAGGAAAGGCCTGTTCTTAAAAGTGATAAACATTCTCATCTCCTGTTCGTGCAAGACTCAGCACTTGTCAAGATTACTCAGCAACATAAGTGACTAGCTCCACATTCTCACAAAAGTGTTTTGAAAGAAACTGTATGTAGAATTCTCACCTTCCACTATGCATAAAAAGAATTATAAAAAACTCAATTATTTATATTCTAATTAAAACACCATTATCAGGAGCTGGAAGTGGTCAGTATTTTCTCATGGTACCTTGTGCTCTGGAATCAAAACTTCCTTTCTAAAATTATTTTTTTAATCTTCAAAGTTGTAAATAAAAGCTTCAGATGTGAACTGCATATAAACCAATGCAGTAATGTCTGCCTCAGTCTGGAACAATCATTCTAAGACAGTGTTTCTTAACCAGGAGTACACATACCCCTGGGGGTACACAGACGTATTCCGGGGGTACATCAACTCACCCAGATAATTGACTAGTTTTACGTCAGGCTACATAAAAAGCACTTGCAATTACAGTACAAACTAAAATTTCTTACAGACACTGACTTGTTTATACCGCTCTATATACTATACGCTGAAATGTAAGTACAATATTTATATTCCAATTTATTTATTTTATAATTATATAGTAAGAATGAGAAAGAAAGCAATTTTTTAGTAACATCATGCTGTGACACTTTTGGATTTTTATGTCGGATTTTGTAAGCAAGTAGTTTTTAGTGAGCTGAAACTTGTGGGTACTCAAGACAAATCAGCCTCCTGAAAGGAGTACAGTAGCCTGGAAAGGTTGAGAGTCACTGTTCTAAGAGGTATAAACAGGGCCAGTGCAACCTATTAGGCAACCTAGGCAGTCACCTAGGGCACTAGCATTTAGGGGGGCGGCATTTTCTTCGGCACGACTGTGGCGGCCGGATCTTCGGCCGCCCCGGTTGTCATCGGCATTTAGGCAGAGGGAGCTGGGGCAGGAGGGTGCGGGGAGGGCCGCCTGCAGCAAGTAACGGGGGGCGGCATGCAGGGGAACCGCTCCCTGCCCCAGCTCACCTCTGCTCTGCCTCCTCCCCTGGGCACGCCACCCCGCTCTGCTTCTCTCCCTCCCAGGCCTGTGGCGCCAAACAGCTGATTGGCGCCGCAAGCCTGGGAGATGGGAGAAGTGGAGCAGCGACAGTGTGCTCGGGGAGGAGGCGGAGCAGAGGTGAGCTGGGGTGGGGAGCTGCCGCATGGCTCCCCGGGCGGCGGGGGGGAGCTCCCATGGGGGAGGCGCCTCAGGGCGAAGGGGAGGTGGGCAGCTGCTGCAGGGCTCCAGGAGGGGGCGGAGCAGAGGTGAGCTGGGATGGGGAGCTGCCGCATGGCTCCCCGGGTCGGGGTGGGGGTGGGGAGCTGCCGTGGGGGGGGGCACCTCCGGGCGGAGGGGGTGGGGAGCTGCCGCGAGGGGGGCGCTTCAGGGTGGGGGGGGGCAGGGCTCGGGGAGTGGGGAGGGCGCAAGGTGGAAGTTTCGCCCAGGGCGCGAAACATCCTTGCACCAGCCCTGGGTGTAAACTACCCCATTCATCTCACTGGTGTGTTCACTATGAAGTCTAATGATAGTAGTTTAAATAACTGCACTGATAACTATTTCACAATGATCAAAGAATACAGTGGGAAATGTAAACTACTCATGCACCCTAGAGGGCTCTTAATTAATAGTATCAGCTCAAGAAAGAGACGTGGGTGACACTGTAGACAGCTCATTGAAAACTGCACAATATGGAGCTGCAGTTAAAAAGGCAAATAAGATAATAGGATGCATAAGGATTGGGATAGTGAATAATATGGAGATTATTATAACGTCTTTATATTTTAAAATGTGACCTAATTGATTATATCTTATAATCAATGATGCATCCTCATCTGGAATACTGTGTGCAGTTTTCACCCTATCCAAAAGGTTATTACAAAACTCATGGGAGTTCAAAGAAGGGCCTGGGGAAAAAACTCTCATATAAAGAGGGACTATATAAAATAATGAATAGTCTAAAGAAGGTAGATCGGGGACTCCTGTTCTCCCTGTCCCATAATACAAGAACAAGATGACATTCAATGAAATTATAAGGTCACAAATTCAGAACCAATAAGAGGGAAAATATTTTCAACCAATGTCTAAACAAACTCTCATACTCATTGATGCAGTAAGTCTAAAGACCAAGAATTTAATAAGATTCATAAAGGCATAGGCTAATGTCTAGGCTGCTTCCCCACTTTGAACTTTAGGGTACAAATGTGGGGGCCTGCATGAAGACTTCTAAGCTTAACTACCAGCTTAGATCTGGTCCACTGCCACCATTCCCAAATGGATTCCCTTCCCTGGGAAGCCTTGAGAAACCTTTCACCAATTCCCTGGTGAATACAGATCCAAACCCCTTGGATCTTAAAGCAGGGAGAAATGAACCATCCCCCCTCCTTCTCCCACCAACTCCTGGTGAATACAGTTCCAACCCCCCTGGGATCTTAAAACAAGGAAAAAATCAATCAGGTTCTTAAAAAGAAGGCTTTTAATTAAAGAAAAAGGTAAAAATCATCTCTGTAAAATCAGTATGGAAAATAACTTTACAGGGTAATCAAACTTAAAGAGCTCAGAGGACCTCCCTCTAGCTTCAGGTTCAAAGTATAGCAAACAAAGATAAACACTCTAGTAAAGGGTACATTTACAAGTTGAGAAAACAAAGGAAAACTAACACACCTTGCCTGGCTATTTACTTACAAGTTTGAAATAAGAGAGACTTGTTTAGAAAGATGTGGAGAACCTGGATTGATATCTGGTCCCTCTCAGTCCCAAGAGCGAACGAACTCCCAAACAAAGAGCACAAACAAAAGCCTTTCTCTCCCCCCCCCCCCCCCCCCCCCCCCCCCCCCC
>NC_048303.1:43742678-43748676 GCF_013100865.1 Trachemys scripta elegans
CCCCCCCCCAAGATTTGAAAGTATCTTGTCCCCTTATTGGTCCTTTGGGTCAGGTGTCAGCCAGGTTACCCAAGCTTCTTAACCCTTTACAGGTAAAAGGATTTTGGAGTCTCTGGCCAGGAGGGATTTTATAGTACTGTACACAGGAGAGCTGTTACCCTTCCCTTTATAGTTATGACAGCTAATTATATAGATAATTAAGAATTCTAGATACTCTAGATAAATATAACAAAAACTTCATGGAAGGGATATTAAACCTCATGCTTCAAGGCCTAAGCCAATCTCTAACTATTAGAGAGCAGGATAAGACCTAATGTGGGGCCAGATTATCTGACATCTGCTATTGAAGGGTTCTTGCACCTTCCTTTGCAGCATCTGGTTCAGGCCATAGGCGCCAACTTTTCCCGGCGCTGGTGGGTGCTCAACCCCCCGCCCCCTCCCCAACTCCACCCCTGCCCCACCCCATTCCAACCCCTTCCCCAAAGTCCCTGCCCCAATTCCGCCCCCTCTCTCCCCCATTGGGCTCCTTCTCCAAATCCCTGCTCTGGCCCCGCCTCTTCCCCGAGTGCATCGCATTCCTCCCCCTTCCCCCTCCCTCCTAGCTGTTTCGCAGTGGCAAGCGCTGGGAGCTAGGGGGAGAAGCAGGCTGCGGCGTGCTCAGGGGAGGAGGTGGAGATGGAGCAGAGGCAGAAGTGAGCTGGGGCGGGGAGCTGCCGGGGGGTGCAGAGCAGACACCAATTTTTTCCCCGGGGTGCTCCAGCCCCGGAGCACCCACGGAGTTGGGGCCTATGGTTCTGACAATTGTTGGAGACAGAATACTGGACTAGCTGGACCTCAATCAGATGACAATTCCTATATTCCTATGGTCCTACAAGAAAAAAGTAGGATAATCACATGAAGATTTCCACAGGTTACTCCAAGAATCATCTTTCTTTGATGTCTTCAATGGGTAGAGCCTGGGAGAGTATCAATATTTATTATTTTCCACCCTGATACCAATTATCATGCATGTGTTTTGTGGGATTGTGTGAATGGAAATAAAACACATCAGTAAAATGGGGATAATTATACAACTTCCTTTGCAAAGTGCTTTGAGATCTGTGGATGAAAAGTGCTAAATAAGAGCTATGAAGTAGTAGTAGTAGTAGTGTGTTTATCCTGGTATCTAAATGACACATCTAGGACCCCAAACCATGGCAAACATTCAGTCTTTTGCAGGGTCATGCTCTAGTGTGGAGGATTCTTGACCACAATGCCTCAGGCTAGGTCTACACTACCCGCCTGAATCAGCGGGTAGAAATCGATCTCTCGAGGATCGAATTATCATGTCTCGTCGGGACGCGACAAACGATCCCCGAAATGACACGCTTACTCCACCAGTGGAGGTAGGAGTAAGCACCATTGACGGGGAGCTGCGGAGGTCGATTTTGCCGCCGTCCTCACAGCGGAGTAAGTCGGCTCTGATACGTCGAATTCAGCTACACTATTCATGTAGCTGAATTTGCGTATCTTAAATCAACCCCCCCCCCACGTAGTGAAGACCTGCCCTCAGAGTATCTATCCCTTAGTCATAGATGTGAGCCAAATACCCACCAGGAGGCCATATTGTAAGTAATAAGGACTGATTTATCATTTTCTGACACATGTTCACCCATCAGACAGACAGAGTTCATATTTTATGTTCTGTTCAACAATTTTCCCCTTGCAAAAATTGCCTCCTGCTGAACAGACAATAAGAAGTAGCCTAGTATATTTAAAAAAAAATGATACTTGGATGATTCATACTTTTCTGAACAGAATGTCACCCACAGTATACATTTATTCTCTCTTCTGTGTATTCCTCAGTCCTAGAGGAAGCTATTGTTCATGAAAAACAATTCATTTGACAAGAGGAAGCAGTTGGGAAATGAGTATCAAGCAATAAGATAGAAATCCAGTTAAAAAAAGAAGCTTCATGTTATTCTTCTGTTGCATTTGCATTTAAGTGTGATGAGAAAACAGAGCTTGGATCACAATAGGGATATATAATGGGATCTATGGCACTGAAATAAAAAGACAGAGATCCAACAGTGACGGACTAAAATTAGAACTGTGAACAAGTTAACAATAACAGATATGGAGCCCAAACAAAAGTAGACTGAAGAAATGAAACTGTCTAAAGGAAAAACAGTTACTGAACTACAATATTTATAGAGCAGATCTAAGTGCTCCCATGTGAAGTAACAATCTTGGATGAGCAACTTTATCTGAACAAGTCATCATGGTTCTTTTTAGAAGCATTTGAAGATGACTCAAGTAAACCTCAGGGCTATCTTTGTTTTTTAATTTCTGCATGATGATGGGGAGCCAGAATTTTTTCCCCCTTTTGGTCATGTGCCTTTCTTTTTCTGAAGAACACATACTCATAAAAAGTAAATTAAAGTGCCTAATCCCCACTATACACACTAATGTTTACGGTGCAGCTAGCAAGTCAAGAAGTTACCTTTATTTAAATTGCTTGTTATGGCAGCTTCCCCCTTCTGTAGCACCAGCTCTAATTACCTGGTGAGTGAGACTGCCAACATCATTATAAACAGCTTGCTATTCCTACCATAGCAGCAGAGCATGCCAATGGGCATGATGAAAAGAAAAATTAAAATGGCTACACAGCTTGGAGGAGATCTCTGGAAAAAGTGAAACGGTTCATTTCTTTTATGGAACCACTCGTTTGTGCTCTAATTTCCATTCTGCTGCTTATTCTGTAATCCATCCAGACCCTGGTTGGTACTGCAGAAGTGGCACTGTCAAATGGACTGCATACTGCTTGATACAGCTGTCTAAAATTGGAAACCCGGGCAAAGAAAATACATAATAAACCTGAGGGGGAAAAAGCCTGTAGCTTCACAGAAAGATTCTGCAGCAAACACCATGCACAAGCTATCTATGCTCCCATGTCAACATCCCAAATGATTTATTTGGTAGGAGCCCTGATGGCACTGCCCTCAGAGTGAAAGGCACTTAGAATTTGATAGGTTTTTTCTGGGCTATAGAAATTAACATCCTTCTTCCCTTAGTCAGCAGCTATATTGTTAACATAAATCACATTAGAATATTAAACTGTCCACATGTGTAAAGTACCCATACATGGACTACTATATGCCTCAGCCTGCAAGATCCAGAAAGCAGCTTGTGGCAGATGGCCCAATAAAATAGAAATTAGTTAATTTTTTACTACTAAGAAAAAAATTTTTTTGAGTCTCTCATACGCAGGTAAACAATGAGAGGAGAGGTATATAATGCCTATACACCATTAAAAAATTAAAGCTGATTAAAGTATACAGAGACTGATTTTCTCCACACTTATATAGGTTTTACACTACTGAAATTCCATTGACTCCATGAGAGCTACTCCTGATTTGCACTGGTGAGTGGAGAATCAGGCCTATACAGTATTTGCTCTATGAAACCATTGCCTCTCTTTAATGGACAGCTATGGATAATATCTGAAGAGGTCTCCATCTTCTTTCCATGCAGCCAGGTCAGTCTACATCTAAGCACACTACAGCACTACCTCCAGAATGGGATTTTCTGGTATTAACTGGCAGCAGTAACATATCAGTGTTGCTGAAACTATTGCATCAATTCTTCAATAGCAGGAATGATGGGAACAAACATGTTACGTCCCACCTTCTTGCACAGGTATATGTGTGGAATTATTAGGTACCAAAAAGCCTTTCCTCCCAATGGATAAGTAGGTAGAATCTTTCTCTAAAACATACCTCCATCTCCTTATGGCTACTCTTGATATTATGTGAAATGCTATGGTCCCCCTTCCCTGCACAATTAATATTATACCTTTTAAGGTAGATTTATTATCTTGAACAGGTTGCATAACTCTTAAGCTGCAAAGTGCCTCTTGACATACACTTTCTTGCACATATGGGCTAAATGCAAGTTTTATGTATTGGATAATTTAGGAATAATGGAATTAAAAAGGTACAAAGGCCAGTCTACTAATAGCTGATTGTACAGAGACAATGTGGGTGAGGTAATATCTTTCATTGGACCAACTTCTGTTAGGCCATGCCTACTCTACAGAATTATTTTGACAAATTATGTTGGCATAAAGCTGCCGCGGTTAGCACATCACTTTTGTGCATGCATACTTGGATCCTTTTATTGCGGGTGTGTATACTCACCAGAAGTGCTTGTATCGATGCACAAAAGTGGTGCACCACAGGGAGCTATTACCACCATCCAGCGCCCTGTCTTTTCAGAAGTTTTGGCAATGCATGATGGGGCAGAAAATTAGTTGTGCAGGGGTGACTGGGAGCAAAAGATCAACTTCCCAGTGTGCAGCTGTCTTCATCCCATAATGTCATCTACATCGCATAATTTTTGCACCTTTTTTCAAAATCCCACAAATCTATGCAGCCCTCCTTGCTGTCCACCATCTTCACCAGAAGTGTGGAGCCTGCACAGCTCTGCACTATTGTCATGAGCATTGCAGGCACAGGGCACACAATCATGCAATATTTGCAGTTCTGCAAGAAGATCCAACAATTCAGTGGGGAATATGACAATTTCTCGGAGGACAGACTGCTGTGGGACACAGCAAGAACCAATTCAAGGTTGTTGGTGGCATTCATGGAGCAGCTTCAGATAGTGGAATGCTGCTTCTGAGCCCAAGAAATGAGCACTGACTGGTGGGAGTATACTGTAATGCAGGCTTGGGATGATAAGCAGTGGCTGCAGAACTTTCAGGTGTGCAAGGCCACATTCCTGGATCTGTGTGCTGAGCTCGCTCCAGACCTCCAGCACAGGGACACCAAAATGAGGTGTGCACTGACAGTGGAGAAGCAAGTGGTAATTGCACTGTGGAAACTTGCAATGCCAGATTACTGCCAGTCAGTTAGAAATCAATTTGGAGTCAAGAAATCCACTGTGGGGACTGTTGTCATGTACCTATGCAAAGCCACTAATCACCTCCTGCTGTGCAAGATTGTGACCCTCAGCAATGTGCAGGACATAGTGGATGGATTTACAGCAATGGGGTTCCCAAACAGCAGTGGAGAGATAAACTGAACGCATATCCCTATTTTGGCTCAAGCCCACCTTGCCAAAGAGTACCTCAACAGAAAAAGCTACTTTTCTATGGGTATGCAAGCATTGGTGGATCACCAGAGATGCTTCACTGACATCAATGTGGGCTGGTCAGGGAAGGTGCATGACACACACACATTTAAAAACATAGGATTTTTCAGAAAGCTGCAAGCAGGGACTTTCTTTCACGACCAGGGATAACCATTGGAAATGTTGAAATGCCAATAGCAATCCTGTGTGACCCAATATTCAATAATAGAATACCAATTTAAATGTATTATAAATATTTTTGGATTTTTTCTACATTTTCAAGTATGTTGATTTCAATTGCAACACAGAATACAAAGTGTACAATGCTCAATTTATATTGTTATTTTTTATTACAAATGTTTGCACTGTAAAAAGAAACAAGAGAAATAGTATTTTTCAATTCACCTCATACAAGTACTGTAGTGCAATCTCTTTATCATAAAAGTGCAACTTACAAATGGAGAATTATTTTTTTACATAACTACACTTAAAAACCAAACAATGTAAAACTTTAGAGCCTACAAGTTCACTCACAGTCTTACTTCTTGTTCAGCCAATCGCTAAGACAAACAAGTTTGTTTATATTTATGGGAAATAATGTTGCCTGCTTTTTATTTACGTCACCCGAAAGTGAGAACAGGCGTTTACATGGCACTGTTGTAGTCAACATTGCAAGGTATTTACATGCCAGATATGCTAAACATTCATATGCCCTTTCATGCTTCGACTTGTAGATTGCATTCTCTTTTGTTTATAGGGTTACCATACGTCCTCTTTTTCCCGGACATGTCCGGCTTTTCGGCACTCAAACCCCCGTCCGGGGGGAATGGCCAAAAAGCGGAACACGTCCGGGAAAATGGCGGCTCTGTTTAAGAGCCGGGCTGCC